>NC_057802.1:233728870-233753938 GCF_018294505.1 Triticum aestivum | reverse complement strand
CGCGGGCAGCGCGGGGCCACGTGGCAGCCCGTGGTTCACTGCGGCCGTCGGTGGAGATTTGTCCGGCGCGGCCGAACGTGTCCGGCGGCGGAGAGGGAGCGGGGCTAGGGTTGGACTGCGAGCGTTTTTCAGGAGAGATGCATATATATAGCTAGAGGGAGCTAGGAGAGTCCCAATAAGGTGCGGTTTTCGCCCACACGATCGTGATCGAACGACCTACAGCATGGAAGTGACTTAGAGGAATTTTGGGCTGGTTTTGAGGGGGGTTTTGCTGCAACACACAAAAGGCATCTGCGGTTACCCGGTTAACCGTTGGAGTACCAAATGACCTCCAAATGGAACGAAACTTGACCGGTGGTCTCCCGGTGGTATACTAGGGCCACTTGACAAGCCTCGGTCCATTCCGAGAATGTTTGACACCCGCTCACGAAAAAAAACAAGAGGGGTGCGCCGGAGGAGGTGGGAGCGCCGGATTGCAAAACGGACAACGAGGAAAATGCTCGGATGCATGAGACGAACACGTATGCAAATGCAATGCACATGATGACATGATATGAAATGCATGACATGAACAAAATGCAAAACGAAAGACAAAACCCGACCACGAAGGAAATATCATAACACATAGCCGAAAATGGCAAGAGTTGGAGTTACAAATATGGAAAGTTACATCCGGGGTGTTAAACAATGATACTAACATAGTTGTAAAATGGTCAAAGACTGTGTCTACGTGGTGTTCGGACTTATGTGCAAAAAAACTAGCAAGATGCATGTGCATTACACGGAACAACAAGATGCATTTTTTTACAGAACACCTGTTGTGATTGACCCATGCAGGAGTAATCCCATATGTAAAAACTAATGATATCTCGAGAATTTGTTCGGAAAAATGGCATCTCGAGAATTTCATCGAAAAAATGATATTTCAAGAAAAATGAGAGATAAGGTGAGGAGGAGTGGGGCGTGGTGATGACTGGTGGTCGAACTGGGCGGAGGCATGGGGATGGACGGCACCTGCAGCAGCCACCATGCCAGATTGTTCCAAAGACTTCCTTTTTTAATTGCTCAGAAATGAGGTTGTGGGAGATAACGATGAACCAGGCAAGGCCTTATCTGTAAATGTCGAGAGAGGTGCGGGTATCTTTTGTAAAATTGTCATAGTTTGCTTTCTATCTGTCAGATATAGATCGGACAGTCTATGTTACAAGATGGCAGGCACACCACCATCACCAACTCGGTCTTTTATAAGAGTAGAGATAGAGATAAGAGTAGAGATTGAGACTAGGGAGGAGCACCAACTACTGCTTCATGTGCTACTCCTGCGCTCCATTCGGCGGCCGCAACGTCCCCTACATCCACTCCCTCCTGCACTCCATTCGGCGGGCGCTGTTGGAATTTCAGGAGCGCACTCGCGCGACTGCTGGCAACGACGACTTCACCGACGACGACTTCTTCCCCGACCTCGGCAACCTCTTCCTCAATGACATGGGCGACAACCTCAATGCCAACGGTGCTTCTCCCGTTGCACCATATGTGTTTCTGTCCTTCCTATTCGAAATCGTGGTAGAATTCATGTTTCTAGTCTTTGTCCTAGATTCGATCAGTTCATCTACTATGCTAGTCCACATGATTAGTTTAATCTCTGTTATAGCCGTCATGATTTATTTTGTGCTTATCCGGATCAAATATCGTAATAACTTGCTCACATATTCACCTGGCCCAATGTCCCCTACAGCCACTCCCATTTCATGGACGGGCTGGTCGATGCCTCCAAGGTGCCCTGCGTCTACAAGAGCTTCGGCTGCGAGAGGTACGTCGACCAGCACTCGCTGGCGGAGCATAGTTCCAGATGCACGCACGCGCCTTTCTACTGCTATGAGTGCATGCCGCCGTTTGAGGGCTCGCCGGCGAGCCTCGTGCATCACCTCACGGCACCGTCCGTCGAAGACTACTGGCCCGCGGCGATGAACATCAAGTACGAGACATGCTACCTGTTCGCCATGCCGGAGTCGCTAGAGGATCACCGCCGCTAGCTAGTCGCGAGGAGGACGGCGGCGTCTTCCTCTTTGTCGTGGGCACCGGCAAGGCCCGCGCATGCCGTAACCCCATCTCTGTAATGTGGTGACACAAGACCGGTGTACGGGTGCATGCTCACTGTTACTGCCCCTTAGAGGTACGTGGGCGCCCACCCCGGCTCCATGATGCTAACTGGGACTGTGCTGAGCTGCTCCGTTCCCGGCGAAGTGGACATGGAAGACCCATGGTATGATTTTCACCCCAATATGGTGCACGAGGACTCCATGGAGCTTCACTTGGACATATGCATTACCAAGTTAAATGTTGATCATTAGTCTTCGCTCAATGTAATCCGCTGTCTAAGCATGTGGATACTTCTTATTTATATAGTATAGAACCTTCCATGCATGATCTTGCCCTATTAGAGTATCGCGCTTGAATAAAAGAGTATCCATTTATGGTTTAGTCTAGAATCTTCCATGTATGCTTTTGCTCCATTAGAGTTCTCGCTTGCCATTTATGAGATTAATTGAGAATTTTTACTATAGTACTGGTGAAAGACTTATGATGAACCATTTCTTACATCTCCTATGCCCCCTTCCAAGTCATCCTGATTTAATCCCTCCGTCTAGGTGTATAAGAGCATGGTTAATACTTAATAGTATAGCCAACTGTTGACTATAAGAAAGTGCCATGTCATCTGTAGCCAACATGTATAACAATTAACTATAAGTATGTGCTACTTTATTAATACATGGCCCACTTTCCAGTCTTACATAGTGCCTAGGAGCACATGCTGCAGCTGGCTCTTGCATGAGAGCCCGCTTACATTCTCTGACCTATCCTCTCTCCTCTACTTCTTACAGCATGCTGACTGTACCTTATTGTACTCACTCTAAGTCACCTTACGAAAACCAAATAATCCCAAAACACTTACGCGCGGTGGATTAACTCCCACCTTGTTTCTTGTTTCTTGACTCAAGACTCAAGACTACCAAACACGACATGCAATGGTTAGTTCATTGCATGCAATGCTATTAATTAGCAAATAAACATTAAGTTCTCTCGTTTTCCCCTCATTCTTGGTCATGGTGCACAACTTAAGATGACTTATTCACCTAGACGGAGGGAGTACATTCATGGTGGTCTAGAAAAAATAAACAAAATCGATACTCAAAAACTAATTCTTAAAGATCATTTCTTGCAAAGCACAATAAGTGTTATTTCGTCACAAGTTTTGGATGCAGGTTGAACGCTTTTGTTTGCAAAAGATACTTTGTTATCTATTTCACCCGAATGTTTGTGAGCTCTAGAGAAGAAATAATATCCGAAGAAACCTATCGATACTCGTTACATATGATATGACCCCCACATACTTTGTCAAAATAAACAAATCCCCAATCAATGCATTCCACTCTTCTGTGCAACGCACGGGCACCTTACTATATTTTAGTACGACCATAAATTTAATTAACATTATATATAGTACGATAAATGCTCATGCATGTCACCAAAAATTATATCATTGAAAACTATGTTCAAATACGAATCCAACAATATAGTTTTCATTGACATGCACTAACATTTTGTCAGTTAAATCTTCAGTCAGATTCAATGGGGGACTAATAAACCACGACCGAGGTAGTACTAGTGTAGAGGGCAGGGCTGCACGGGAGTCTCACCCCGCTCGTGGCGCGGCAGTAAAGCCTTCATATCGCAAAACCCCATCACTCCTAGTAATATGTGGCCTTGTAAAATAAACGGACAAGCAACCATCACATCCCTGCATCCTTTTTGCATTTCATATCTCTGCATTTACTTTCTCCGGTTCATCTCGCACACTCAATCCCAAGCTACTACTCCTAGTATCCCTAGCTATTACCCCTAGGGCCAGTTCTTTTGGCGGCTTAAAAAATAAGTCGTCTCTTCCCTAGATTTTCCCATAAGACTAGTCACATTGGAGAGTAACATAAGGCGCCTCACTCATTTATTTAAACTACTACCTCCGTCCTGGTTTATTAGTCACCATTGTAATTTCTGCTAAAATTTGACCAAAGATTTAACTGATAAAATGTTAGTGCATGTCAACAAAAGTTATATAATTTTGGGTGACATGCATAAACATTTCATTAGTTAAATTTATGGTCAAATTTTGACATAGATTACAATGGGGACCAATAAACCAGGACTGAGGTTGTAGTTATGGGATTACTAATCTAGAAGCCTAAAAGAACTGGCCCCTGGTACTCCTAGTAGTAGTACTCAAGTTGGAATTCCAATTGCACGGCACAACTTGTTAGGCAAAAAATTCGATACAGGGTGTAGGAAGCGGTTTCGGAATTTGCATGCCTTCCCGACCAGTGCGATACTCCGTACATAGTACGATAGAGAAATAAATAACCACAGAGAAGGAAGCTGAAAGTAAACAGTCAAACGAGCATTTTTGCATTTTTTGGATTGAATCGTTTCACAAGCTTGACTAGTGTTGTTTTTCTACTTTTCCAAAAACCGCAACGTAATGTTAAAACGTGCATTTGCACGTACATAAATAATAGTAGTAGCACAGTCTACAAGCATATATAGAGAGAGACGTGTAGTGCGATAGTATATAGTAAAGTTTGTGCTATATGCACGTACTTTCAAAATGCATACGAATACACATGGTTTCCAAACTTTTACTTTTACATACTTAATTAAGGACGCTAATAATTCCGAACATTCGGGATTTATCATTTGCGTCCCAAATTAATGAGATCGCCTTACGAAACTAAATTATTCCTAATAAAAGCCAAGGCGCTTGCAGGAGCGATTGCGGCGCGCCACGAGTGCCCTGGTGTGCGGCCGTTTCCCAGCGCGCCGACACAACGCCTCTTCCTCAGCCTCACAACTCGCGAGGTGCTGATAGGCGGCTTGCCGCCGGGCAAGCGCGATCTCACCGGTGTGGTGGTCCGGCGCCAACAGGTACTCTTCCTCGCTGGAAGCGTGCACCCGGTCCACGTACCGCCAAGCGTAGATGAGGTGCTTGGGCCTGACTGCACTCAGGTCTTTGGCACAGGCGTCCTCCGCCACCATCACGGTCCTCGCACGAGCCTTCTGCCAAAGAGCCAATTGCCTGACTCTCTCGGACGCGACATAGGCCTGCCAGGTAGCATGCCTCGCGGCGCGCTTCTCTTCCTCGACCTTCTTCTCCGCCTCTATTTTGGCGCGCTCTGTTGGAGGCAAAGCCTCCCACAAGGCGACATCCATTTCTTTCCAAAGCTCCTCAAGGCTGGGGGGCTCGGCTGGCGGCGCGGCGTTCTGCTCGTAGCGGGGAGCCGATGCGTCCTCCGACGTGCGTGCTGGCGAGACTGGGAACGCTGACCCGTCCACCTCGACGCGTCGCGGCGAGGAGCAGAGCGCCGATGCGTCATCCTCGACTAGCGGCGGCGAGGAACGGAACGGCGACGCGTGACCATCCGCACGGTGCAGTGAGGGGCTCCTAGGGCTTGGGAGGGGCAATGCCATGGTAGTCGACGTGAGAGGGAGGGGGCGATGAACTTGAGCATTCTTCCAAATGTCGTGGGAGGCGTAGTATTTATAGCGAGCAATGGCAAACCTACGTAAGATATGGACTGAGCTTCAGTGATTTAACTGCATGTGTAGTTGCATCACTGACATGTCGGCCAGATGCCTGTTGGGCCCACATGTCAGTGGCCCAATGCACCTGCAGTTAAGTAGCTGACGCAGCGTCCCGTAAGATATGTTGCGTGATTACCGTAGCAGCTACGTGGGCATATTTGTTGGAGTAAATTACGGGGGAGAGAAGGGGTGGAAATATTGCTGGTCACAATGGATTGGACGAGCGTGGGGGGAGGAGAGTCATGAATGCATATTTTTTTCCACACGGGGTGGAGTGGTGGGACTGCCGGAGGGCGAAGGAGAGTCTAGCCGGAATTCAGATTTCAAGGTGCACTAAATTATTGCATGCGATGATTAAGGTTGGCCATAGTGGTGGTAATGTGGTATCTTACTGGCTGGTATCATGCACACGGGAATAGCAAACATGCTGATGTGGCAAAGATTTAAAGAAGAGAGGGGGGCTAGAGTAACATAGGTAGATACCGTATCATGTTAAATACTATGCTACTTTGTGTCATGCATGGCACTATAAAGGTAGTCCCGTATCATACACTAGTATCATGCACATGATACTAGTATATGATACTTTCTACTATGAGTAGCCTAAAGAGAATATTAACTAATCTCTACTCTCTGCTCTTATAAAAAGCAGAGTTGGTGATGATGGTGTGCCTGCCATCCTGCAATATAGGCCGTCTGATCTATATCTAACGCATAGGAAGGAAACTATGACAATTTACCCGCACTCCTCTCCACATTTGCAGATAAGGCCTTCTCTTGTTCATCCTTTTCTCCCACAGGATCTTGATGTTCCATGCAATGCACGGGAATCTTGCTAGTGCATGTAAAAATCTTTGTCATTTACTAGTGTTGATGCATGCATTGGTAAAAACATTTTTTGTGAAGAACGAGAGCATTAATTGAGTACTTTTGCAGACTACAAAAACTATTCCACCGCCTCTATCTTGGTAAGAGT
Organism: Triticum aestivum; assembly: GCF_018294505.1. NCBI lineage: Eukaryota > Viridiplantae > Streptophyta > Magnoliopsida > Poales > Poaceae > Triticum > Triticum aestivum. Next base: position 233,747,328 of record NC_057802.1, on the reverse strand, counting down.
AGGTGAAATTTTTCAATCGAGCCCTTTAAACTAGAAGGGAGGTAGTAGTACGCTAATAGCTAACCTTGTTGTGAGGACTAGATAGGACATGGCACGCACCTGGACGGAGGAACTAGTCTGTATTGTGCATATAAGTTTTGTCTGAAGTCAATGTACCTCTACTTTGACCAAACTGATAGAAAAAGTATCAACATTCAGAATGTCAAATCAATATTTTCATACTCATCATAAAACATAGTTTCATAAAATATATATTTGATATTGTAGATATTGATATTTTTAGTATAAATTTGGTCAAAAACTTTGCAAACCTTGACTTAACACAAATCTTACGTGGAGTAAAAAGGACCAGAGGGAGTATCATGCATGCAGAGTAGGCAAAAAAAATTGCTCATTTATAGCCGTCCGAAGTCTCAAAGGTCGCGACAGCGCGAGAGAGGCGAAGGTCAGAATTAAGTGACGGTTGACGGAATTAAGTGAAGTTACATCCACACGCCAGCATGGCGTGCGAACATGCAGAAGCTATACCGTTAGGCCTACGATATGGTTCTAGTAGACATGGCACCTAGTGGGTCCCGCATAGTACTCGAGAACTCTTTGGAGGCATGCAGCCGTTTATCCATCGGGCAAGCCAACAACCCCACGTTGTTCGCACGCCCTACTTGTCCCCGTCTTCTACCTTACAATAGTTCTCTCCCAGTCCTCAAGTCCTTTCACATTACACCAGTTCAACTTCTCCTAACCCGCCTCCAAAATCCATGGCGTCCGAAATCTCCATGATCGCCGTTGAGTACCATGTTAGAGCCATCACCGGCGATGAGTTCATCATCACCTACACCCGTAGATCTATGATGGTGGAAGCATGCCCTGCTCTCTTCCTACACATGTTCAAAAGTTCAAAGGATGAGTGGGTCGCTAGGCTAGATGTTTAGTACACCACAGTCCTGGAAAGCGAGAAGATTCTAAAGGAGGCAGAGAAGAAGAAGCCCGCCATGATCCAGGTTTGCGTACATAACGTGCGCTTGGTCTACCACATATGCCATGCCGACATTGAGTGCCAGGATTTTAAGAACTTCCTCAAGGACGAAATAGTGAAATTCGTTACTGTAGACTTTAGGAACGATGGGAGTCTCCTGGGTTGGATAGGCCTTGTTGTAGGCCAGCCCTTCGATCTCCAGAAGGCAAGCCTTGTGTCCTCCTCTCAGCCTTCAATGCTGACCTTGGCAGCAGCCATGATTGATCCTTCATACGCTCAACTGAAGAAACCTCACCACAAGTTTCATCATGCATGGGAGTCAAAGACAATAGATGAAGATCACATCCTGTACATAGCAATGTATGCCTACCTTTGTTTAAATATCTACAAGGGTTGGATGAAGGAGCGGAGCCCAGTGTCTGGTTCAAGCAAAGAAGCGTCAGCGAAGAGGAAGAGGAACAGGGACAAGGACGAAGTCGAGGACGTGGACTCGGACTCCGAGTAAGGTGGCAGTGTCATTGCTCATGCTGGTTCTACTGTAGTGTCAAGCGGACTAGTTGCTTAGTTTTATTTCAGGGGTGTGTTGTGTTGAGCTCCCATTAGAACTATGTTTATGTTCTTTCTCGTTATTTGAACTCTTTAGTACGTATAGTAGTACTAGTATGTCTTACTACTGTTCTTCTTGTAGTTGGTACTACTGCTCGTATCTTCGTGTTCCTACTGTACTTAATATAGTATGTACTAGTAGTATAATTTGGGCCAGTCGATTTGTGAAAGAAGTTCGACGGAGCAAAGGAAGAAGAAGGCAGAGAAGCTACCCCAGTACCTATATTAGGGTGGCAGGGTCCCCATGATCTATCTTATGAGTGTTGGGTGTGGAATGCATTTCACCGGAAAAAATGGATCGTGCCCGGGGTTAAATGGATGGTGAGAGCATGGCGGTGGTAGGCGGTTTAGGGGAGGGCGGGGCGGCGGCAGCAGGCGGTTAGGCTTGTGGCGGGCTGGGGGCTGGATGCCTGAGAGAGAAGATGAACAGGCATCAGTTTTGGAGGTTGAAGAAGCCCTTCTGGCCATCCATCTTGCATCCAAAGGCTCACAAGTGTCGACTGACCCAAATTGCTCCTTCAGATTGCAGGATCCACGTGGCATTCAAGGTCTCGAAGGTAGATTCCGCATCCGCACCCGGTTTGCGGGCTCAGCACGGGCGCGATCGACTTCCACCGCGACAGCCACCATGCGCGCCTCCTCCGCGCAGGTGGAGACGACAATGACACGCTAGCTCCTCCTCGCCGGCGTGCTGGAGCACGCGCTCGTATTCCTCTTCGTATGTTACGTGCATATGAAAGGATCGAGAAGAGATGTCTAGAGGGGGGTGATTAGACCCTCAACAAAGAAAAGTAGCATTTTTTAAGTTCTTCAAGTTAAGGTGGAGTTTTGGCACAAGTTTAAACATTCACAATACATTTCAAGCATGCATGACAAGAGTATATGAGCAGCGAAAAGTAAAGCATGCAAGTTGCAAGAAAGTAAAGGGATGGGATTGGAGTGTGCAAATGCAATTGGAGACACGGAGATTTTTGGCGTGGTTCCGATAGGTGGTGCAATCGTACATCCACGTTGGTGGAGACTTCAACCCACGAAGGTAACAGTTGTGCGAGTCCACGGAGGGCTCCACTCAAGAAGGGTCCACGAAGAAGCAACCTTGCCTATCCCACCATGGCCGTCGCCCACGAAGGACTTGCCTCACTAGGGTAGATCTTCACAAAGTAGGCGAATTCCTTGCCTGAACAAACTCCTTGGTTCAACTCCACAAACTTGACAGAGGCTCCCATGTGATACCAAACCAATCTATGAGACACCACTCTCCGAAATGTAATAGATGGTGTGTTGATGATGAACTCCTTGCTCTTGTGCTTTAAATGATAGTCTCCCCAACAGTCAACTCTCTCTCTCACATATTTGGATTTGGTGGAAAGATGATTTGAGTGGAAAGCAACTTGGGGAAGTCTAGAGATCAAGATTCTTGTGGTTGGATTGGAATGTCTTGGTCTCAACACATGAGTAGGTGGTTCTCTGTCAGAAAATGAATGCTGGAAGTGTAGGCACGTTCTGATGGCTCTCTCCACGAATGGAGGATGGGTGGAGGGGTATATATACCCTCCACACAAAATCTTGTCGTTACACACAATTTACCAAACTTGGTGGGTCCGAATATTGAAACTCGGTCAGACTGATTCAGTTCAAAATGTGAATGTTAGGCTTTTCGGTGGGACCGACATGATCAACTCGGTGGTACCGATGTGCTAGGGTTAGGGTAAAACCTCAACTCGGTTTGACCGATTACACAAACTCGGTGAGACCGATTTTGGTAATGAGCATAACAGAGGGTTGGTCAAGCAAACTCGGTGGGACCGACTGCACATCTCGGTGGGACCGAAATGATTGCAACATGCAACAGAGAGTTTTCAAGAACATCTCAATGAGACCGAGATCCCATCGGTGAGATTGAACTGATTAGGGTTTTTGGCAGTGGCTATGTCAAGTGAACTCTGTGGCGCCGGATAGATCAAATTAGTGGGGCCGAGTTTGACATTAGGTTTGGGACATGTGTGGAAAAGAGAAAGTGGTTGAGGGCTTTGGAGCATATCACTAAGAACTTTGAGCAAGCAAGCCATTAAGCAACACCTCATCCCCTTTTAATAGTATTGGCTTTCTTATGGACTCAATGTGATCTTGGATCACTAAAATGAAAATGTAGAGTCTTGAGCTTTTGCCAACGTTTATCCTTAGCATCTTGAAGGGGTTCCACATCCTCTTGTCCTGCCACTCCATGTTGAACTCATCTGAAATATACTAGATGAAAATATTAGTCCAACAAGAAATATGTTGTCATTAATTACCAAAATCACCCAGGGAGCACTTGTGCTTTCAATCTCCCCTTTTTTGGTAATTGATGACAACATACATCAAAGCTTTAGATAAAGATATGTAGAATAGCATGTAAATCTTTGGAAGGACATGTAACATGCATAGGCTACCCCTACATGTATGCAATCATGTGAATATGAAATATAAGAGCATGCCAATGCATAAGCATGTCAGAGAAAGCAATGAGTTACATGTATCTTGGCTATATGCATCAGAGCAAATGACGCGAATATAGGAAGTGTACCTCCATGTTTATGATTCCTTCTTGCAAACAATATGTACAGTAGAAAGAGATCATCATGCACATGAGTGTGATGCATATACTTACCTTGTGGTCTTGAGCTGGCTTTGGAGAAGGTGAACTTGAGAAAACATGGTTAGATAACACAAGAACACTAACTATGCAATGCAAGAACAGGAAACCACAAGAGTGCCAAGATTGGGATGACATGTAGAGAGTGAGTACTAGGTACTCTATTTGGATATAGACATGTCCCCAAAGAGTAAAGATATGCAATGCGTTCGAAGTTTTCCTTCCCTTCCTTAGATGTCTTTCTCCCACTGAATCTTATATTGGATGATGGGAGAAGATAGGGAAAAGAAAATCAGAGCAAAAACAATCATAATCAAACATAACACATACTAACATGTCTTTCCCCTCTTGAAGACATGTAACTTCTCTCCTCTATGGATAATAGGTATCTAGAGAAGCTTAAGGTGTGCATTCTCTCTTATGTGATAAGCTTTGATGTTCTCTCTCTCCCCTTTTGACATCAATTTCCAAGAAGGGACCTTCTGGAGCATGAGTCAAGTAGGTTTGGTCCTTGAGTCACATTACAAAGCAACATGTAATATAAGATGCTGGTAGAGGACAAGAATTATCAAGTGGAGCTGGAACAAATATGCAGGATGCAAATGGCAAAGTGTTTTCTCAGCATTGAATTCAGTTACTCCGAGTTGTTTGCTTCGGTGGCACCGAGTTGTTTCGGTTTATCCGAGAAGAACAAATCGGTGAGGCCGATTTCAACACAGAGAGAAAACAATTGTCATCTCAGCTCACTTAGGTAAATAAGATCTCACAAGGATTTGCAAGGAATTAACTGAAAGATTTGCAATGAATTGGACACAGAGAAACACTAGAGAACTTCATTTAGAATTGGTCAGCGACAAAGTCACCTATGTTAGAGTATATTGACTGAGGAGTCAAGTGAGAACACTTGATCGTAGGTCATACTCATCGTTTAAGCTCAAAATGGAGTTGCCATTTTTCGTTTAAGCATTTTGATGTATTCACATCTCGTTGAGCTGCTTTGACCCATGACTTGGGTAAAGCTTCTCTAATATTGAATAACATACCTTGGGTGGTGGTGTTGATCTTGATCATGTAGTTGAACTTGTGTGGGATGCTCAAGGTTGATGTAGCTCATCAATGGTTGGGAGCACCACTTGTAGTTTGAGTTCATCTTCCTACATGGGTTAGTCTTGCAAGGAAGAGCACTTGTGTATCCAAAATGACAAACATGAAATTTGATACCAAATGAAATTTGATATATAGAATTTGTCAAAGGATATATTGAAAGGATTCATGCTTCCTTGTCTTCAACCACCAAATTTGTGATGTAGAGATTGCTCAAGATATGAGTGAGTTGCAATCTCATATATTTAGATTCATCCAAGTACCTACAAGGGTTAGATAGCATGCAAGGGTGCAAGTATATCCAAGACATATGATCAACATCATAAGAGAAATATCAAGGACTAGTCAAAGCGTCATGCCTTGCATGTATCCAAATGGAGTTTCTACTCCAAGTTTGAAGCATCAATGATGTTCAATTCATCTCTCAAACGGCAAAATACTTTCTCATCAAGCGGTTTGGTGACTATATCAGCCAATTGCTTATCGGCACGAACATGCTTAAGATCAATGTCTCCTTTAGCAACATAATCTCGAATGAAATGATGATGAACTTCAATATGCTTAGTTAGAGAATGTTGCACGGGATTATGAGCAATCTTAATAGCACTTTCATTGTCACAAAGCATTGGAACATGTTTCACATAGATCCCATAATCTTTAAGAGTTTGGGACATCCAAAGTAACTGAGCACAACATGAACTGGCGGCAATGTATTCCGCTTCGGCGGTGGATAAGGATACCGAGTTTTGTTTCTTGGAGGACCAAGACACAGGATATCTACCAAGAAATTGACAAGTACCCGAAGTGGACTTTCTATCAACCTTGTCACCGGCATAGTCCGAATCGGTGTAGCCAACAAGATCAAAAGAAGACCTCTTAGGATACCAAATGCCAAAATTTGGTGTATGAATTAAGTATCTCACTATCGTTTTCATAGCCTTAAGATGACATTCTTTGGGGGCCTCTTGATATTTTGCACAGATGCACACACTTAGCATAATATCGGGACGGGTGGCACATAGATATAACAATGAACCAATAATAGAGCGGTAAACCTTTTGGTCAACCGATTTGCCATCCTTAGTCAAGTCAAGATGTCCACTAGTAGGCATGGGTATTTTCATACCTTTGCTTTCTTGCATATTGAACTTCTTGAATAAGTCCTTGGTATACTTTGTTTGAGAAACAAAGGTTCCCTCCTTAGTTTGCTTGATTTGTAAACGGAGAAAGAACTTGAGTTCACTCATCATAGACATCTCAAACTTCTTCAACATTAGCTTTCCAAACTTTTCACTAAAATGAGGGTTAGTCAAACCAAATATGATCTCATCAACATAAATTTGGCACACAAATAATTCTCCATTAACCCTTTTAGTAAAAAGAGTAGAATCTATCTTTCCAATCTCATAGCCTTTTTCAATAAGGAACTTGGTCAAGCATTTATACCACGCTCTAGGAGCTTGTTTAAGACCATAAATAGCTTTGTGAAGTTTGTAAACATGGTCGGGTTTCTTAGGATTAACAAATGCGGGAGGTTGTTTAACATAAACTTCATCCTCAATTTCACCATTTAGAAAAGCACTTTTGATGTCCATTTGGTACAAGGTGATATCATGATGATTGGCATAAGCAAGTAAGATGCGTATGGAGTCAAGTCTAGCAACGGGGGCATATGTCTAACCATAGTCCATACCTTCGACTTGAGTGTAGCCTTGAGCGACGAGACCTGATTTGTTGCGAACGACTTGTCCATCTTTGTCTTGCTTATTGCGGAACACCCATTTGGTACCCATGATGTTGTGGTTGTTGTCGAGCTTCTCAACCAATGTCCACACTTGGTTCCTCTCAAAGTTATGTAGCTCTTCGTGCATGACATTTATCCAATCCGGATCTTCCAATGCTTCTTCAACCTTCATAGGTTCAATGCTAGAGATGAATGAATAATGTTCACAAAAGTTAGCCAAACGAATTTTAGAGCGAGTGATTTTCCTGGTTTGGATATCATTGAAGATTTGTTCAATGGGATGGTCTCGTGAAACTCTTGCTCTAACTCGTGAGAGCTTTTGTTTGGGTCAGGGTGGAACATCTTGTTCATCATCTTGTTCTTCCTCTTGGCCTTCTTCATTGTTGATGTTGTCGCTCTCTTGTCGAGGTGGAGAAGGAGGTTGATAAGGTTCATGTTGGTGTACTTCCTCGTTGCTTCATCTTGGCGTGTCCCACTTGTGGATGCCTCCGTGTCAATTCTTGGTTCACCTTGTCGTGAGATAGAAGCTTCCACTTGGACGGACGAGGTACTCTCCTTCACCTCGGTTGGACGAATCTTACCAATAGACAAGTCTTGGATTGCTTCCGAAGGGTCTTTGTCTCCTACATCAATTGGCAATTGCTCTACTTGCGAGCCGTTAGATTCATCAAACTTCACATCTATCGTCTCTTCAACCTTTCGGGTGAAATTGTTGTAGACACGGTACGTGTGAGAGTTTGAGCCATAACCAAGTAGGAAACCGTCATGAGATTTAGGAGCAAGTTTAGAACGATGATGCTTATCTAGAATATAGCACTTTGAGCCGATTACTCGAAAGTATCTATAGCGACCAGACCTCAAACAGTCTGATCTCCGTGCATAAGTGTCATCCTTGGATCGGTAATGCTGACACACACAGTACTTGAAGGATTTATAACAGAGTAGAAATCACACACTTATTACATCGAATGTCTCAAAAGATAACTTATTACAATAAATATGGCTTAAAGCCATCTAATACGATAACAGCGGAAGGCTTGGAAGATAAAGTGAGTCCATCAACTCCAACGGCATCACTGAGTGAAAGACCACGACATAAGTCTCCTTACTCGTCATCTGAAAAGTCTGCAACAGGATACGTTGCAGCCGAAAACGGGTCAACACATGGAATATGCTAGCAATGTAACACAAAAGAGTAATGAACAGAATAATGCTATCACTACATGCACATATGGCTGGTGGAAAGGCTCTATGGTTATAATGTTTTTGCGAAAAGCCAATTTTTCCCTACTGCAAAGGAATATATTTTATTTAACTACAAAGTTTGTTGAAAACATTGAGATGGTAAACCCCCTCTCAATCCCAATTAAAAATAATCATTAGCAACCCAACAATTTAATTATAGAGTGATGAGATCAACATGATAATCCAAGAACTAGATACTCAAGATGTCCATAACCGGGGACACGGCTAATCATGATTAGTTTGTACACTCTGCAGAGGTTTGTGCACTTTTCCCCACAAGACTCGATCTCCTCCGTTGGATTTCTCGCCCTACACGATTTTGAGAAACGGATGACCGAGACAAAGTCTTTCCGAAGAGGTCCCCTTAACCGATAGATAGGCCGGTACACCTACAATCCCCTACATTTGCTATCCCATCATGGAAAGGTTTCCCACAACTTACTCAACTATGCCAGAGCCCATAATGGCTGCACATGGAAGTTTCTAGCATGAATAATCTTATGATCCCTTTGAGCCTGGGTGGCAGTCCATAGGAGAATCACACGGTACCCCAGGATTTCCAAAAAATACAGGCAATCACTGGATTCCCCAGGTGCCTCAATCCACCCAAATGTGTATTTAAGTTGCCACCTTAAGCTGAACCATTAATTAACAATCTCACATCTGTCATGGATACACTCAAACCCAATCCACGTCTACGAGCATAGCATATCAATATAAGCAACGTAGAAGTAACTCCCAAGGTTTGATAATAAATAGGTGAATAGGTACTACCTCATCTACTTCCCAACCCACAATTTTATTCAGATCCTAACCATGCAATTGTTTGAGGATTGATCTAATGCATTAAAACTGGGTAGTAAAGAGGTATGATCAAAGTGTTACTTGCCTTGCTGATGATCCGCGAAACCTATAGACTCGTAGTAGCACGCTTCACACTCCGGGTACTCTATCACAAAAAAACAAGCATACAATAAGCAATCAAGCAAGGGCACGGGTAAAACTCAAATAAGAGATCTAACCAGAAAGTTCAACTTAAGAACTCTGGTTTGCAAAGAGAATCAAATCAAACGAAGCAACAAAACTCAAACGGCGAAAGAAACAAGCTTCGTTTACTAAGCTGGACTAAAGTCAAATTTTACAGTAGCAAAATCTTGTTCAAGTTGGTTAAACAGAAAGAGGGTTTCGAGACAAAACTCTAGGCGCTTGAATCGCCTGATTCCGATAAACGAGCGAAAAGTTATACTAGAACGAAAATCGGATCATAAATCGCGATCGAAAATAATCGCGGAAAATTCGAGAAAAAGAAAAACTGACGAACAGGCTAATGAACGAACGTTCGTTGTCTGCGGCTAAAAGATGAAAACCATTCGTTGAAATGAACGTACGAACGGGCGTTCGCTAAATAACTAAACCAAAAAAAAAATAAACCGATCTAAAAAAACCATGGGTTTCTAAAAAAACCGATCGGTTTTTCTCGCGAAAACCGAGGCGGCGGCGGCGACTACCTCCGGCGGGTCGGCGAACGGCGGCGGCGGCGGCGCGGGTTAGGGTTAGGGTTCTGTGGCGGCCGGTGGGCTGAGCCGCGTCTCGGGCTGCTCGGGGCGCGGCTTATAAAGCCTCCCCCCCCCCCGGGCGGAGTCCCGCTCGGGTACGGCCTGAAGTCGGTTTGACTTTTTTTAAATAATTCCAACGTGAAGAAAAAGAAAGAAAATAAATACTAAACGGACTCCAAAAATCCCGAAATAAATTTACCCTGTCCTCTAAAAATAGGTCGGACAAGGTGAACATTTATTTGGGCTAAAATGCAATTTTGAGAAACGCATATTTTTCCTAATTCAAATAAAATAGCGATAAAACTCCGAACAAAAATATTATTTGATTTCAATATTAAATCTCCGATATTTCTTTATTTTGAGGAAGTCATTTTATCCTCTTTCTTTTATTTTTATAAAAGAAATATTCGAAGAGAAAATAATTAAAATCAAACGATCCTATTTTCAAAATTCGAGAAAAAAACTCGACTATGAAAATAATGAAATCCCCAACTCTCTCCGCGGGTCCTTGCGTTGCGTAGAATTTCTAGGATCAAACCAAAATGCAATAAAATATGATATGCAATGATGATCTAATGTATAACATTCCAAATTAAAAATTTGGGTTGTTACAGTATCCAACTTGGGGTTTGTTACCGGTGAGAAGCTCGTATGCCGTCTTGCCGAGTAGCTTGTGAAGATATAGACGATTTGTTGCATGACAAGCTGTCTCAACCGCTTCCGCCCAAAAGTGTTTTTGCCTCTTGTACTCATCAAGCATTGTTCTTGCCATCTCAATAAGAGTCCGGTTCTTCCTCTCAACAACTCCATTTTGTTGAGGCGTGTACGTAGCCGAGAACTCATGTGAAATCCCTTCTTCGTGAAGAAAGGTATCCAAATTTGAGTTCTTGAACTGCGTTCCGTTGTCACTGCGAACCTTCTTGATCTTCAGTTCAAATTGGTTTTGGGCCTTCCTAGCGAAGTTCTTGAAGATCTTTTGGACCTGCGATTTATCATCAAGAAAGAACACCCACATAAATCTTGAGAATTCATCGACTAGGACTAAACCAAACGAGTTTCCACCAAGAATTTTATAGGCGTTTGGACCAAAGAGATCCATATGAAGTAGCTCGAGCAGTCTCCTCGTGGTCATGATGTTCTTCACGGGGTGGCCTCCTCCAACTTGTTTTCCTGCTTGACAAGCACTGCACAATCTATCCTTATCAAATATAACATCTTTCACTCCAAGGATATGATCACCTTTAATAAGCTTATCAAGCTTTCGCATGCCCACATGACCTAACCTTCTATGCCACAACCAACCTTTAGAAGATCTAGCAATTAAGCAAGTTAGGTTGAGCCTTTTTAGTGAAGTCAACAATGTATAGATCACCTCTATGTATACCAGTAAAGACCATATTGTGATTATCTGTTCGAAACACTTGGCAATCTACTTCAGTAAATAGGACATCGAAGCCAAAATCAGCTAGTCTAGATACGAAAAGTAAATTGTAGCCAAGATATTCAACGAGCATAACATTTATTATGGAGCTATCATGTGAGATGGCCACCTTACCAAGGACAACCACCTTACCTTTGAGTTATCACCAAAAGTGACATACTTTCGAGGGCCGTCATTTTTAGCAAGCTCACGAAACATATCCTTGTCTCTGGTCATGTGATCGGTACATCCACTATCAAGAACCCATTCCTTTCCTCCAGCCATGTGGCAGCAATGATTAGCCATAAGTCCAAAGTGTCTCATAGACTTATCGAGATCGAAGTCACTATAATCATTCTCATCATAGTATCCATGTTCAACATCGTCTTGTGATTGATCATTTCCTAGAGAGAGTGATTCATTAGACAAATGATCATCACAATGTTCCTCTTTATGAAACTAATGACTTCGGAGAGGATATTACTAATGATAACAACATCTCCTTTGGCACGCATAAGGTCACGAAGCTCAAACAAACAATCACCAAACTTAGGATAATTGGAATTCATCTTACTTAAGGCAATAGACTTATGAAGAATCACATCAAGATTTAGCAAGGAATAGTTTGGAAACCATTCCTCAAGAAATCTCCATATGGTGTAAGCACAATCAAGAGTAGGCAAGCAAACAATCAAATTTCTAGGTAAACCTCTAGTGATAAGATTGACAGTTCTAAGATTACGGATCATGTCAAGAGACTCATCGGGAGTAGGATTCAAAGGATCAACAAGAGGCACACACGGGCTAGTAATGTACTTGTTCAAATGATATTCATTGAAAATCTCATGCATTTCATTTTTCCACTCATGAAAGAACTTTCCATCAAGTATAGGCACTACGTCTAAGACTCCCCAACGTAGACTCATCCATCTTCCTCCAATGGTGATTAAACCAAAGCAATGGAGACCAATGCTCTGATACCAATTGAATGGCTCGAGAAGAGGTGTCTACATGGGGGTGATTAGACCCTCCACAAAGAAAAGTAGCAATTTTAAGTTCTTCAAGTTAAGGTGGAGTTTCAGCACAAGTTTAAACATTCACAATACATTTCCAGCAAGCATGGCAAGAATATATGAGCACCGGAAAGTAAAGCATGCAAGTTGCAAGAAAGTAAAGGGATGGGATTGGAGTGTGCAAACGCAATTGGAGACACGGAGATTTTTGGCGTGGTTCCAATAGGTGGTGCTATCGTACATCCACGTTTGTGGAGACTTCAACCCATGAAGGGTAACGGTTGTGCGAGTCCATGGAGGGTTCCACCCACGAAGGTTCCATGAAGAAGCAACCTTGTCTATCCCACCATGGCCATCACCCACGAAGGACTTGCCTCACTAGGGTAGATCTTCACGAAGTAGGCGATCTCCTTGCCCGTAAAAACTCCTTGGTTCAACTCCACAAACTTGACGGAGGCTCCCAAGTGACACCTAACCAATCTAGGAGACACCACTCTCCAAAAGGTAATAGATGGTGTGTTGATGATGAACTCCTTGCTCTTGTGCTTCAAATGATAGTCTCCCAAACACTCAACTCTCTCTCACAGATTTGGATTTGGTTGAAAGACGATTTGAGTGGAAAGCAACTTGGGGAAGGCTAGAGATCAAGATTCTTGTGGTTGGATTGGAATGTCTTGGTCTCAACACATGAGTAGGTGGTTCTCTCTCAAAAAATGAATGCTGGAAGTGTAGGCACGTTCTGATGGCTCTCTCCACGAATGGAGGATGGGTAGAGGGGTATATATAGCCTCCACACAAAATCTAGCCGCTACACACAATTTACCTAACTCTGTGGGACCGAATAGTGAAACTCGGTCAGACCAATTCAGTTCAAAATGGGAACATTTGGCTTTTTGGTGGGACCGACATGATCAACTTGGTGGGACCGATGTGCTAGGGTTAGGGTAAAACCTCAACTCGGTTTGACCGATTACACAAACTCGGTGAGACCGATTTTGGTAATGAGCAAAACAGAGAGTTGGTCAAGCAAACTCGGTGTGACCGACTGTATATCTCGGTGGGACCGAAATGATCGCAACAGGCAACAGAGAGTTTGCAAGCCCATCTCGGTGAGACCGAGATCCCATCGGTGAGACCGAACTAATTAGGGTTTCTTGCAGTGGCTATGTCAAGTGAACTCGGTGGCGCCAGATAGATCAAATCGGTGGGGCTGAGTTTGACTTTAGGTTTGGGACATATGTGGAAATGAGAAAGTATTTGAGGGCTTTGGAGCATATCACTAAGCACTTTGAGCAAGCAAGCCATTAAGCAACACCTCATCCCCTTTTAATAGTATTGGCTTTCCTATGGACTCAATGTGATCTTGGATCACTAAAATGAAAATGTAGAGTCTTGAGCTTTTGCCAATGTTTATCCTTAGTATCTTGAAGGGGTTCCACATCCTCTTGTCTTGCCACTCCAATGTTGAACTCATCTGAAATAGACTCGATGAAAACATTAGTCCTACAAGAGATATGTTGTCATTAATTACCAAAATCACCCAGGGAGCACTTGTGATTTCCGCATAGACGCGGCTCCACGAGCTGCTCACGTGCTTGGCAGCGCATCGGCATCCCGAGGAGGGACTGCAGATGAAGTGAGCGGGTGAGCCTCGGCTTCATGGCACAGGGATGGCGGGGACACGGTAGTGATGGGCGAGAAATGGTTAGCCGGAGCAGGCGGGCGCCGGCATGCGCAACGGCGGCGGCGGCATATTGACGAGTGCGCGCATGGGACCTTAGTTTAGTTTTATATAGGGTTGGTCAAACTTAAAAGAACACTGTATTAGTACACGTAAACATTAGACTGAGGCAGCGCTTATATTAGTTACCACAGCAACGATACGGAATCCTGTGCAAGCGCGTGCACTGCGGCCGCGCGGTCGATCGAACGGTGCGTCACCGTGTCAGGCTCGAAGGACATCCACCGAAACTTTTTGTGTGTGTGAAAACAATCCCCGAATAGTACTCAACTTTTTTTCCTAGAAAAGTTCTTCATGCTACAATATATCCATGTATTTGAATTTAGCTTTAGTTCGTGTTTATGTGGATTTGGGCGTTTTAGGTGCACCCTAGTTTTTTTAATACTGATTTTGTGTGTGTGACTGAGAGAGAACGTGTGTATGTGTCCATATGTGTGTTGTGGCGGAAGGGCAATGTGGAGATGGTGTGCGTGTGATAGAGACATAGAGAGGTGTTAATGTGCAAATGATCATGCATGAGTGAGAAATAGAGAGATGCCATACGTTGTGTATACATGAGAGAACAGTCTTCTGTGTGTACTTGTGTGTGTGCGAGAGAGAGAGAGAGGAGCATCCGTAACACAACAACCATCTCTCTCAATTCGTCCGTCCCTCACACATTTTGACACCCTCACCCGGCCCCTGCCTACCTCAAGGCCCGCACATCGCTCTCTATCTCGCATGCACAATCTCTTCGTGAAAACCCTATTTAGCATGTAGCTTTCCATCACATACACACACATTCTCTCCATAGGTTTGATTTCTCTCAATATCCGACACACGCACACACACACACTGCACGCACACTCCCCCTCCCCCGAGCACAGAATTCATCCCCATCCAAGGTTATATGGCGACCACTCTCGCTTGTGCTTCTTTGCACCCCAGCATGCACACCACCTCAATCTTCAAAGAGGGCATCGAGGAGATCGAAGACGGCGACCACACTACACTAGAGAATGCGGGGCCATTTGGAAGCATGATGATGTGACGACAGCTGACTGACTCCTCCCCCCTCTCTCCCACACAAAATTACCAATCCCTCTCTCTCCCGGACAAAATTATCAATCCCTCAACCCATGAGATCCATCCCCTCTCATCCATGTTTTTCCAGCTATCTCATCAAACCTGTTGTCTCTTCTCCTTCCACATGTACAAAATCCGGATGCACACACATCTCACGTATATTACATGTCTCCATCTTTCTCACAGACCTAACTTCTTCCTCTCTCTTTATCTCTCTCTCGTTAGGTTTGTCTCCTACTCTCTCTCCCACATACATACAATCTTTCCTGCCCTATCTGCTCCATCTTCGCAAGCTCTCTCTACACGTTTCATTCACACATTGGGATGTGTTCAAAATGTTGCTTTTATAATGGATCATGCAGAGTTATGGTTGGTTTTGTTGCATTCTACAAAGTAATAACTATGAAATGCATTTAGATTTTCATTTGACTGGGATTATGTGAGTTTGAGCATATCGTGAAGTACTATAGACCTCGTATACATCTTCGAATTCAACTATGATTCTAACTATTGAATTGTATAAACCATTACATTCGAAGTCAGTAGCCTAATATATTTATTTCACGATTACAACAAATGATTAATTCATTACAAACTAAGAAAACAAATGTGTACTCCCTCCGTTTTTATTTAAGTCTGTGTATTAGCATTGGTCAAAGTCAAGTTTTGTAAACTCTCACAAAGTTTATAACAAAAAATACTAACATATACAATAACAAATAAATACCATTAGATTCATTATTGAATGTACTTTCACATCATACATACTTGTTATGGTAAATCTTTATATTTTTCCATAAACTTGGTCAAACTGTAGGAAGTTTGACTTCGGTCAAACCTAATATGCAGAGTTAATTAAAAACAGAGGGAGTACTACTAACTACTAGTACTACTAGCTAGTTGCTTAGCCCAATCACCCAACACGCCACACGGGGAGTTCAGTGTCACAAAATTTTGAGGTCGGCGGGAAAATCTCCCGCGACCCTAATTCGAGTAGTGCAAAGTTACCATCATGCCCTTCAGAACAGGTCGTAGGGGGCTGTTTTGGTAACTTCAGGTTCACCCTACCCAGCCCACCCCAGCACCCAGAGTAGTACACCTAAATACTCCCCATTTTCTATCCCCACCACAAAATAGACTTCTCCACGACACCGCAACCTTCGTGATCCTCCCATTCTACATCAACGCACTCATCCACCGCAGTGCATCTGCCTCATCGATGACGTTGTACGATGCACTGGAGACGGTCCATCGTCGTCGTCGTACACGGAGCCTCTTCCCCGGCACCGTCTTCCACGGTCTCGGATCTGCTTCCCAGAAGCTGACGCCAACCACAGAAGCACCACCATCGTGGACAGTGAACTGACTCCCGTTGCCGACCATGATGCACAGAGGCTGTCACGACCATCGTACTCCTCCTTGGTTGGTAATGTGTGTATTGAATCTCTTAGCAGTACATGTGCAGTTCCAATTTTGTTCATACCTACCCTTCAAATTTCCTGGTTGCTATTGTTCCCGTAAAAGTAATTGGTTATAGCCTCCATTGTCCAACAGAATATCACCTTGTAATTGTGTGTCGCTCCTATGTCCCGCTGTGCTTGGGTAGGTTCTTCATCTGCAACCAGTCGTGTGGCAAATGATGGAAAGTTTTTTAGAACTAGTAAGATGCCCATACGTTGCACGGAACATCAAGATGCATTTGTATGAGTAGTTTATCTTGTGGGAGAAAAGGATGAATGAGGGAAGCCTTATTTGCAAATGTGGAGACGGTGTGGGTATCTTTTTGCAAAATTGCCATAGTTTCCTTCCTATCCATCGAATATAAATCGGACAGACTATATTGCAGGATGGGAGGCACACCATCATCACCAAATCTATTCAAAATTGCCCCCGCTCTACTCTCTACTCTTATAAAAAACAGAGTTGGTGATGATGGTGTGCCTGCCATCCTGCAATATAGGCCGACCAATTTATATTTGACGAATAGGAAGGAAACTATGGCAATTTTGCAAAAAGATACCCACATCCCTCTCCACATTTGCAAATAAGGCCTTCCCTCGTTCATCCTTTTCTCTCACACGATAAACTATTCATACAAACGCATCTTGATGTTACGTGCAACACACTGGCATCTTGCTTGTATCTATCTATGCCAATATCGACTCGAAGTCGAATGTGTATCGAGTCAGAGTAGAAAGGAGAAAAAAATATAGCGTGTCAGCTGGAGCGGCGCGTGCACACAATTTTTTGTAGCGGCCGCTGGAGCTAGCACTCCGGGCCCGCAAAAACTGGCTATTCCGGCGCTGTAAACACTTCTTTAATGTGTTGCGTGTTGTGCTTCTGTTGGAGATGCTCTAACATGGCAGATGAGTGCTTTAATGTTGCCCACAAGATGCGTGAGTATTACTATATTTTTCTTGCCATGTTGAGATTTTAAAACCACGAGTGCGAACATGTAGAGGAGCAATGAAGACCAAACATGGGATATTGGGAACATCTTCAAGGAGCATGGCAAGTTAAAGAGGAGCTGCACCGAACCTGTAAAACGAGCTTTGGTAAGTAACAACCTTTCAATTACTTTCATTTAGCCTCATGTTCTTCGATGTGTATATGTTGTAGTTTCTGTTTCTCGTAGCCTCGTGTTCTTCGATGTGTAATAAGAAGAGTCTTAATCGTCCTGATGCTTTCGTTTTTAGCTTGATGTAGGAAGTAGGTGTTCTCACCTTGGAGTCTATTTTCATATTTTTCCTTTTGAATTCACTTCTTCGAGTCCTATTTATCTGGATTCTACTAAATGGATCTGGGTTTCTCTGAGTATTGATCTAAAAAAGAAGTAACTTCAAGTGAGGATGCAGTTCCTACGAGGAGGGTAGTATGGTCAACCTCGAGATCATTACTACTGGAATTAGCTTATTTGCCGTCTGCCATTTCTTTGCCGTCTGCTGGCTGACGGCAAAGAAGATCTTTGTTGTCCGCTTACAGAAAACGGACGGCAAAGAACTGGCTTATGGCAAAGAAGGTATTTGCCATCAGCCATTTCTTTGTCGTCAGCTGGCGGACGCCAAAGAATCTTTGCCGTCAGCTGGCGGACGGTAAAGAGAGAGGTGGGCCCCACTAACGAGCTGCTTAGAAAAAACCTAATGGCCCCCCTCTTTGCCGTCTGCTAGCAGACGGAAAGAGCAAAAAAGCGGACGGCAAAGGGGGCGGACGGAAAAAAGATAACCTAACTAACGGCCGGGTCCCCACCCCGCTCCCTCCCTCTCTCTCTCTTTTTGTCCTCCCCACCCCGACGAGACCATCGCCGCCCCCGCCACCAGCCACCCCGCCGCCACCCCCACCACCCGCCGCCATCA
>NC_057802.1:233500378-233727805 GCF_018294505.1 Triticum aestivum | reverse complement strand
ACACTACACCCCAACCCCGACCACCCCGACACCCCGACCCCGAAACAGCACCCCGACCCCGACACGGCACCCCGACCCTGACACGACACCCACGACACCAGAGGCCGACGAGGTCATATATTTGTGAATTATGAGTTAGGTCATATATTCGATGCCACTGAACCCTATGATCCCGTCATTGATTATAGTGATGATGGTGATTATGCATTTATTGATGATAGCGATCGAGATTATTAGTAGTGTCAGGTATTCAATTTTTTTATGTTGTACTTGATGATGATACATAAGTGATATACATATTATTATTCATGTCGGTATTTTTTATGTTGTACTAATTTCGTTTACTCTTTGTCATGGCAGGTGTTGAAAGATGGTGGGCGCTGGTCAGGAGCGCTCCGAGGCCCGTTCTTCGTCGGAGCGTGGTGGGAGGTCTTCCATTCCACACGCACCTCTCCGCCGAGTGTTGCTGGACAGTATGGCGACACCATCGGGCCGTTCTTCGTCGACAGCGGTGCCCAGCAGGGGATGAGGTAAAGGAGGGAAGAAGAGAGGAGTTGGAGCACGTGGTCGCGGGAGAGGAGGTAGGGTGATTGCTAGGGCGCCTTCCTCGCCGCCACCCCCAGCTGTTTCACCCAAGCACGTGACTGCTAGGGTGGATTCGTGCGAGGAGGAGGCTACACGGGCTCCGGTCCACGAGCCTTCGGCCCACGAGCCTTGGGTCGACAGGCCTTCGGCCCATGAGCATTGGGTCGACGGGCCTTCGGCCCACGAGACCCCGGAGGAGCACACGTCTGGATGGGGTACCTGGCCGGATGAGCCTGAGGGGCCGAGTGGCCATGCTGATGATGGCGGGGAGCCGACTGATATTGAGGAGGAGGGGGCACCGTCTACCAGCGTGGTTGTACACGGCTCCCGTCCGTGCCAGCGACCCGCGAGAAGAGGTGGTTGATTTTTCCTGATGGGGAGAGGTAAGTGCATTTAATCTTTTCGTACCTTATGCATTCACGTTTCTTCAAATATCTAATGCGTTGGCCTTGTCATGCTATAGGGGTTGGGACCACCATCATAGTGTCCACCGGCCCAACTCCGTCCTTGGAGTGCTTTGCCGGCAAAACTTCCCGGGGTTTGTCACGTTGCCTGGTGAGGGTCGGCTTCTAGAGCTTGGATTGAGCTGGGAGCACAACTTGGCTGCCCCGACCCCGCCGGGTGAGATTATCGACGGTGTCTTGTGCGACATGAGGGCAGACGTGGTGATCAGAAAGTTCTGGGTAATTTCTCCTTTACACATTTAAAAATCTTCAACTAGCTAGTTATTAATTGTACTAATCAATATTGTGTCATTTGATTGCAAACATTCTTTAGGTGTGAGGAGGGATACGAGGAGGAGGCGGCAAATGTTATCGAGAACGTCTGCAAGAGCCTACTACAAAACTTACGGCACGAGGCTCGGGTGCAGGCTGTTCGAGACTACTACGCCTTGCGTGGTATCAAGAAGCCCAAGCCGGCGTGCCGCGATAAGTTCCTGAGTAAGGAGCAGTACATGAAGGTAATTCTTAAGGCCTTGTACTTACTTCCTTCATTTAGTAATTCATAGCCGTAGCGCTCAAGTTTCTATTTGCTAACTTAGGCGCCTCCGAGATGGTGTGCGGATCGGATGGATTGTTGGGAGGTGTTGGTCAATGAGTGGTGCTCAAAAGAATGGCTAGCCGTCCACAACGCGGCCAAGGACAAACGTGCCCAAATGGAAGGTGTGCCACTCCATCAAGGCAGCTCCAACTTATATCAGTTCGGGCGGAACTGGGTATGTGGTTTGCTTCATGATTCATGCAATTCATTCATCATGCTAGCTTGAGCCCTTTAATTACTAATTTACTTTGTTTCTCCCTTTCAGGCACGCTACAATAAGGCGGATAAGGTGCCAGAGGTGTACGACCTGTATGCCATGGCCTACACTGCCTCTTTCAAGAAAGTCAAGGCATTCTCTCCGTCTGACCTCGATGATGCAAACAACATCACCAACATCTCCACCCACGACAAGCTCGTGAAATATAGAGATGAGGGGAAGGTGAGGAAAGGGGAGGACTTTAACCCGAGCCAGGGTCCCATTGATCCAGAGCTGGTGATGATATCTGGTGGCGGGAGGTCCCATGGCTCCCTAGCCATTGGAGATGGACTTATCCGCTGTCCTAGCACTCTCTTGGAGATCAAGGCGCACCAGTCGAGCTCCGCTCCTGAGATAAGGCCTCGTGAACGGACAGTCCAACTCGCCATCAAGGTTAGTTATACATACTCAGCTATCTTTCTCCATTACATTGTCTGTGCTTCCATCAATGATTACAAATGGTAACGAGGAGTGGTGTTGCAGGCTGCTATACAGAGTGAGAGAGATAGAACGGAGAAACTTCTGGCGGAGGCGGCGGAGAGGCAGCGGGAGTTCGAGGAGAGGACGACAATGATGTTGGAGGAGGAGAGGGCACAGAATGACATGCAGGCAAGGGCCATGTACGAGCTCCTTGTGGTAAGTTTCTTTTGCAGATTAGCCAAAACATTCATGTAGTGTTTGTCTCATTACTAACTAGTATGACTGAGTCGTCAAAACCAAATGTGCAGTCTGTGTGCGAGAAGACCGGTCAGACCGCTCCGCCGATGCCAGTGATTGCTCCTGGGACCACGGTGAGTTTAATTTGAATGGACATTACTTGCTAGTCTTAACATTTGAGTGTCATCATGCTAACGAGACATTGGAAATGATCTTTGGTGCAACGTAACTCCAGACAAGCATCGCACGATCCTTCTCCAGCTACCGGCACGAGCCAGCCCGCTCCTACACCTCCATGATCATGGTAAGTTTCTCTAGTGTTTTGCTTAACAAATGCATAAAGACCTAGACTTAGCCTTATTTCCTCCAATATGCTTACCACAATGACCTAGAGTTAGCTTCTTTTCCTCCAAAATGACTTAATAAGCTTACTGACCTCCAAAACCATCCATTTTACCTAAGTTAGCTCTAAAACGATCTATACTTAGCTTTGTTTCCTCCAAAATGACCTAAGTTAGCTCTAATATGCTTAGTTAACTAGGTTTGATCAATAATGACATGTACTTAGCTCACTTATGTCAAAAATGGCATAATTAGCTTAGTTAGCTCATAAACAATCCATTTTACCTAAGTTAGCTCTAAAATGACCCATTCTACCTTAGTTAGCTCATAAATGATCCTTTTTATCCAAGTTAGCTCTAAAATGACCCATTTTACCTAGACTAGCTCCAAAATGATCCATTTTACCTATGTTAGCTCTAAAATGACCCATTTTGCCTAGGTTAGCTCCAAAATGACCCATCTTACCTAGGTTAGCTCCAAAATGATGCATTTTACCCAAGTTAGCTCTAAAATGACCCATTTTACCTAGATTAGCTCATAAACGATCCATTTCACCTAGGTTAGGTCACAAACGATCCATTTTACCTAGTTTAGCTCCAAAATTACCCATCACACCTAGGTAGCTCTAAAATGATGCATTTTACCTAAGTTAGCTCATAAACGATCTATTTCACCTAGGTTAGCTCATAAACGATCCATTTCACCTAACTTAGCTCAAAAATGATCCATTTCACCTAGGTTAGCTCCAAAATGACCCATCTTACCTAGGTTAGCTCAAAAATGATGCATTATACCTAAGTTAGCTCATAAACGATCTATTCACCTAGGTTAGCTCATAAACGACACATTTCAACTAAGTTAGCCTATAAATGATCCATTTCACCTAAGTTAGCTCATAAATTGACATATACTTCTTCTTCTAGTCACCTTTTTCTAACTTTCTTATTTGCCATTTTGCAGATTTCATTCACTTCACGGAAGCTAGCTTGCTATGATGGAGTGCTTGTTTTTCCTTTCATTCTCCTCTAGTATTCTTCTAGCTTGCTATGATGGAACTTGCTATCTTGATGAAACTTTGGATTGTAATATGTATGGATGGAACAATGTGTGTGCAACTTGCTATGTATGAATGGATGGAACTATATATGCACGATGAAACTTATGTGCTGGATATGTCATATGTTTGTTGTTAAATAGCCCTGTGAAATATATATATATATATATGTCATATATTTGCTGTGAAAATTGCTGGATTTAAAAAAAGAGAAAAAAAGAGGCACCTTTGCCGTCAGCCGCTGATGGCAAAGGCACCTTTGCCGTCTGCTGCGGACGGCAAAGAAGCCACGCGGCGGCCACCTGTGCTCCCTGGGAGCTGACCCATTTGGTCAGTTTGCCTACAGCAGCGGATGGCAAAGGCCGGATGCTCTTTGCCATCAGCGGTGGATGGCAAAGGCTGCCGTTAGCCGCCTAATGGACTAACAACACATTTATTGCCGTCGGCTTTCTTTGCCGTCAGCCACTGATAGCAAAGGCCCCTTTGCCGTCCACTTCAAAAAGCAGATGGCAAAGAAGCTCTTTACGGATCCATACTTTGCCGGAGCCTTTTGCCGTCCGCGGCGGACGGCAAAGGCCTTTGCCGTCCGCCATCCTTGGCTTTGCCGTCTGCCGTGGCAGATGGCAAAGTAGCTGATTCCTGTAGTGCATGTTTCGAAAATGAGGACAGACTACACACAAGGTGCCCGTTCCCTAATGATGCTGGATTAGACACAAGGTGCAAATTCCCAGATGATGTTGGATTACACACAAGCCAGGTAGAGTCGTCAACTGTTCGGGTCCTTGTGGCTCTAGTAAAGGCTAAAAGAAAGCGTGCAGCAGCCCTTGAGAATGTAGCTGAGTTCCTAAAGAAGCGAAAAGAGCAATCAGATGCTCTCTTCACCGAAGCCAACAAAGAGATGGAAGAAGACAGAAGAAGCTAGCAGAGGCAGAGCAGGCTAGGCATCTCCTGCTATCTAAAACTGTTGTTAATACAGATTTTCCTTCTTAATAGCTAGGTTCAAAAGTTTATCCAGTCAGCATGCCTGTTGTGATGTCCGTGCATCTACTGATGTGGCACAAAATAAAAAAATTGGGTCATGTAATAACATCAATTACTTTCCAAACAATAACAGACGAAGCATGGTATAGTTCACGCACAAGCCCAACATTCCAAGTTCAACTTCCACATCAAACTCATGTTCACAGATATCTGCACATTCATAGATAATGTCCACAACCATGATTCACTTCAAAGCCAAAAAAAATGTGAGGAGAGTTATAAATAAAGAAAAACCTCTAGTTCCTACTACCAGTGCGAGAACAACAAGTCAAGACCATGCGTAATTAATTATATTTTGGTCATTTTTTGACTAATCGTGAATAACTTCTGGAAGCAGGTATAATTTCTAATGCCGACCGCGGCTGGGGTCCACGATGTTTTGAGCCAAACCGGGCAACACACCGGGTGTCTATGCCGGTGACGCGGTGGTCGTAGCATTCGTGGGTTCAGAGCAGCGGCGGCTCCCGTGGACTACTATTCCTCGGTGTCGGCGGTGGCCGCAAACGTGTTGGCCACCTCCACCAGCATGCTCCGGTTCTGCCAACGTTTGCGTTGGATGGCGCAGCCAACCACGGTGCACTAGACACCATGGTCCCCTATGTGCCGGCATGCAGCAACTGGCCACTCCTCTGCGAGCAGGCTTGGAGCATCGAGTTGATGCACCAGGGGCCACCTTGGAGCGGTGGCTTGCTCCTCCGCTTGCCCGCCTGTAGCCTCGTCCATGGTACTGACGGCCTGGGGCAGGGAGGGAGGTGGGGCAGCGAGTTGCCTGGCTTGTTGGGGAACCCAGCCGACTTTTATGCTGGAGAACTCGTCTTCCTGCTCACCGGATGCTATGGAGAGTGTGGAGAAAATGGTGCAAGGAGGATATGGGGAGCAGTGTTGTGGTGTGGTTCATGCCAGGCGTCTGGCCTCGTTTAAATAGCGAGCGGATGAGAGGAAGCAGCCGATGTTGTGTACTAAAGTGCCAGCCGGCTCACGGAAGGACGTGTTCCTGGCACATGCGCGGATTCAATGGAGGCAGGCGGGGCAGTCTGAAGCTGGTTGCATGCGGCGAGGAGGCGTGTTCAGCCTGGCCTACAGCAAGTGGGGCCCTCTTGGCCGGCATGCCGGTTCAATGCCTGCGCTATGAGAGGTCGCGTCCGTGTCAGAGCAATCACTCCCTCCAGTCCTTTTTTGTTTGGGTATAACAAAATCTTGTTTTCCATTCACATTTTACAAGTAAAATTCATGGACAAACTTTGACCCAAAATACAATGGGGACTAGTAAACCGGGACGGAGGTAGGAGTTTTGAATTCCATTTTCGCTCCATACCAATCGTTCTAAAAACTACTCCTACTTAGTACTTATAACGCGCCATTGAAAATCGGAACTCTTACCTCGCTAAAAAAACATATTTTAAATGTGGCTACTCGATCAGTGGCGACTGGCGAGCCACCGCCTCCAGGTCGTTCACCTGTGGTCCCGATCATCAACTCCTACGGATCAAATTACACGTGAGCTAACTATTCCTACAAAGGTGTGCTCCACCACGTACCCGGTACACGCGCCTGCAGTAATCGTGCACCTAGGGTATTAGGGTTTATTTGTTTACGGTGCCTTTACATAACTCTCATGTGTGCGAGACAGCGAGAGACCAACTACGTGTGTGCGCCTGTTCTCTTCGTATATGTACTCCACCGTTTGTCTTGTGTCCAAAAAATTATATAATAGTAATAACTAGCAATGTGCCAATGCGTTGCCACACGATCAAAGTAGATTAATACATATTCACCGATTTGATAGAAAAGAGAGTCTAGTTTTGAAATACACATATCACTAAAAATATGTTATGTTTCACTCAAAATATATTCCTTTGGCGGTTTTGATGAGATAAGGGAGGAATGTGGTTGGTTTCAAGATTCGAGAAGTGGTATATCTCTAATTTCTACTCTTATAAAAAAAACAGAGTTGGTGATGATGGTGTGCCTGCCATCCTGCAATATAGGCCGTCTGATTTATATCTGACAGATAGGAAGGAAACTATGGCAATTTTGCAAAAAGATACACACACACCCTCTCCACATTTGCAAATAAGGCCTTCCCTCATTCAATCTTTTCTCCCACAAGATAAACTACTCATACAAATGCATCTTGATGTTCCGTGCAACGCATGGGCATCTTGCTAGTTGTTGCAAAAAGCCCATGTGTGTGTGTTGTGTGTGTGTGAGAGAGAGGGAGAGAGGAGGAGGACGGAGTGCGTGTGTGACAAAGACACAAAGAGTGTGTGTGCGAGAGGTATCAGCTTAAAATGAGCCGATAGTGTGTGTGTGCACGATCGAGAGGGCGTGTCTCAAGAAGGGACAAAAATCTACATACATAAAAGGAGCGCGAGAGAGACATGTACGAGATAGTGGAAGCACGAGTGTGCGGGTGAATAAACCTATCTGGAGGCTAGTCGATCAATGTTTGTGAGAGAAATACGAGTAGGGGTGCGAAAGTGAGAGTTTTGTGTGTGTGTGTGAGAGAGATGGTAGTTGGGAAGGGAGTGGAAGCAGGAGTTGTGTGTGTGTCTGTGTGAGAGAGACGGGGGAGTTTGTCTGATCGGTAAACCAATGAATAATGTCAATTTTATAACTGGGATGGAGACGGAAAGGAGACCGCAACAAATGTTGTGTCTGCGGGAGGGAGTAATTTTAGTGGTATGAGTCATATCTAGAGAAATATAGGGTGTGTGAGAGAACCCTATAGAGAGAAAGACAAAGTGAAAGACAAGTGAGAGTGTGTGTGTGGCGGTGAAAAACAAAGCTTAGGTACCTAGTGATACCAGAGAACGGTAGAGACATGAGAGATAATGAAAAACCGTGTAATATATAATGATAAGGAGAGTGTGACACTTCTCATGGGAGACGTCGAGAGACCATGTTTGCGAAAATAGGAGAAACATGGAGTGAGCATGCAGGTGAGCTGGAGAAAAGAGAGTGATAGCTACATGAAGGAGCATGCGAGAGAGGTGGGCGTGAAAGGAGGTTCAAATATTTAGTTGCGTGTATAGAAAAAGTCAACATAAAAGGGATTCAAATATTTGAATTCGAGAGGATGATACATGAATTCATACTCGAACCAAAATTGATCTATCAAACACGCATACTCATATGAATTCATGCGCATTTATGTTATTTAATATGTAGATATTATTGATCCATACATTTTAGTAGAACATAATTTGGTATAAATTTTTTTAATTCAACCTTATGATTTTGAGATCATTGTATTTCTAAATCATATTATATATATAAAGGAGCAGAATTCTTTGTTGTGCTTTTGAATGTATATATAAAAAAATGATGTATATAGAATTTTATTCCAATCGAAAATGGATCATGCCCGAACAAAAATAGAATACAAACTGGATTCGAATTGATTTGACACAGTAATCATGCACTCTTGCTCTGCAAAATTTTAACGAAGCGGGGAAAGTCACAGTAACCGCCTGAAACCAAAATCTGCGAGATGGAAATTACTGCCTATCCCTGACACGCAAAGCCTATCGGCTCTATTTCTATAGGTTTTGATAGGGGTAGGTTTGTAATTTCACTCAAACATGGCATAGCCGCCACTGACCCGGTTTCATACATGGTGGGCGCCAAAACAAAGTGTATCCTTGACCGAAATCGACTCCCTCCCCAATTCATACATGGTGGGCGCCAAAACAAACTCTCGTCGGTTGAAATCTCCGTCGGCAAATATTCAGTGTATGCGAGATTACCGTCCTATCCCCAACCGACAAATATTGCTGTGATGTAGGAAATTTTAAACGGGGGATTAGTTTGTAAATTTCCTCGCATTGGAGACAAGCGCGCCATGAAGACATGGTTCCCCCATTCTTCTCTCCCTCCATTTTCCCATTCGTACTGCATGGGTGCGAAAACACCCTCTCCACCCCAGCCTCCTCCGTCCGCCACCCCATCCACCACCGTCCTCCTCCACCATGCCGGAGCTGATACCCGGACGCCGTCGTCCATTACAAGAGATCGACCTCTCTCATCCATGGCTTTGGACCGGGATCCTTGCATCCCGTCCTCTGGCTTCATCTCCGCTGTCGTCCACCTTGCAGGCGCTACTCCTACGACCGTCTCGTCCGATGTGCCGTGATATTACCTCCGCCGCCACCATCTACCCTCCTAGATCTGCTTCCACGCTACCGACAACCATCCCTACCGCAACACCGTCAAATTCTCAGCAGATGCATGCACGGCGTCGCATCAGACGCGGTACTCTTTCATATCTGCTCAACTTATTTATCGCAGCAAGAAAATAGATCGCCACTTCTTTACACTGATTTCTTGTCCATCACTTACTTGTTAGTTGAAAGCAAACATTGGTTGCGAAGTTGCCTTTGTCCGGTTTGCACCTTCAGATCCGCCATGGCACGCTCAACACTATACTCGCAATGCTTATGGTTTTCCCCTTTTATATTCAACACTAGTTAAATGATAGTAGACTAAATTTCAAAATTGGGTCAGTCGATTTTTGAGAGCTCACTGGAGTTCACCGATGCAATGGAAGGGGCTCGGGTGGGGACGGTGGTTGTGAGGGGCGGTGGCCTGGCGGTGGTGGAGCCTCACCGAACGAAGAAAACTTGACGCGGGTGGGAGCGGGGGTGGGGGTGGCGGAGGAAGACATGCTATGGGGGCGGTTCAGGGGAGGGCGGGGGGATCGGGGCCGGTGGTTCAGACGGTGGCCCGTGCGGTGTTCTGTATGGGAAGAATCAGAGAGGAGAAAGAAGAAGGGTTAGGAGATGTAGGATCTTCGTCCAACCGCCTGAAATGGTCGACTGACCCAAATGACAAAAGTCATGCGACTTGCATGCGGACATTCCTTTATATTCAGTACCATCATCGTAGCTGCTTAGCACTGCTCCTTAATCCATCAAGCTAAACAATGTGCCACTGATAATTCCAAACTTGTTGCTCAAATACGAATCTAATATGATGCTGATATTACTAAAACAGATAACATTTAATTGTTCAGCTAATGTTCCTACTTTACTTTCGAAAATCACATGCACCACATATAGGGAGACAACAGTGAGTTGCATTCTTAATGCGCTCTGGTTCATCATGTGTGGGCACTTCGCAACGAACATTTTATTATCCAAAATCTACTTGCTCTTCTTTAGCATGTTCCTCTTCCGTTCTTCTTTAATAAGTACCCTCTCCATTCCTAAATACAAGTCTTTGTATAGATTCCACCATGGACTACATATGGAGCAAAATGAGTGAATCTACACTCTAAAATGTATCTGTATACATCTGTATGTGATCAATAGTGGAAATCTCTACAAAGACTTATATATCGGAACGGAGGGAGTATGATAGTAGTACAATATGTTCCTTGTAGTGAATAGGAGTAGGGACATTTGCAGTGTAGAGGTATATTCGGTCGGTTGTGATGGACACTTTCAACTCTTCGGGCCTCTTTGATTCGTAGGATTTTGTAAACATAGGAACAGGAATTGTAGTGGCCTGCCCACTTGAATCCTATAAGATTAACAAGGAAATGCGGGGAGCTGTGTCGCCTGTCATAGTTACACTGATATTAATAGTACCACACCTTCAGTTGAAGAGAGCTGGTATCCGAAGCCTTTCTAGCCGTACCAGCAATAGTAGCCTATATTTTCCAGCAAGTTCCACTTTGCTGATTTTACTTGTGATGCTTACGGTTTTAATTGGTCAGGTAATGCTCCCACATGATTTTCCAAATGCATGTGACCACATAGAGAGAGACAACATGGAATTTCATTTCTTTGGGCACTTTGATTCATCATAAGTGGGCAACCAACATTGTATACAAAGAAGCGGAACCTCAAGAATATGCTTCCTCTTCTGTTCTTTAACATGTTCCTCTTTTGTTATTCTGTATTTAGTACGTATAGTATGTTCCTTGTTAGGAAGGGGAGCAGGGACATCTGCAGTCAACAGCTGATAAAGCTGGCCTGTACGTGATTGATAAGCTTTCAATTACAAGCGGCAACACAACACCGTATTTTCCAGCCAGTTCCACTTTCCTGATTTATATATCCTTGTTATGGTGTACCCCTTTTATGTACACTTCGATCTACCTAGTTGCTGTGTGCTCTTGTTATCATGGATTGGCAATAAACTCTCTATACAGTATATTATGAACCTATCATCTGCCAACTATCCTTACTTCTGGAGCCTATTTTTTTGTGTACTTGTGCCAGATTATATTAATGCATGCACCATATTACATCACAGATGGACTCTCTCACCAGAATCCAGTGATAGCACACAAGGGTTTACAGGGCGCCCCTATATTAGAATATCCTCTACATTACAAAGATAATCTCACTACTATTTATGCTTTCATGCTTCTCAGATATTATACGTAATCACAGTGAATATCAGAATCGGCGCATCAGAAGAATATTGTGGAACACTGCAACGACTTACAAAATTGGCACTAAGGCATTGAGTGCCATTCTAGATGCAATGAAACTCATACGCTCCCCGCCTATAGATTATTTTTCAGAATATGATCCTAATGACTATTCTAACCTCGAGGAGTCAAAGGCAGTTGACCAGTCCTGTTCACCCATCAAGGTGCCTGTTCTAATTGCCAAGGTTTTATTGATTGTGCGTATCTTGCATAAGGTGTCTTGCATTTCTTCTACTTTGTTGCACCACCATCTGCTTAGTTTACTCATCATATATGTCAAGATGCCTTGCCCATCCATTATCAATACATATTCCATCTGTTATCATACCATGTTTTCCACTCAAATGTTGTTCTTGTGCATCAGACATCAAAAAGGAAGAGGGTGATTGTCGAAACTGAAGGAGCACCAGCAAAGTCCTTGAAAAACGTGGTGGTGCCGGAGAAATCAGACAACACCCCAATTGGCTCTACAACCAGTGACACAAAACATAGGACCGACTCCAGTAGACTATCGCCATACTTCATTGGCCACACCACTAGCCCCACCACACAGGACCTGCACTCCAGCAAAAGATATGCCGATTTCAGTTGCCATAGCACCAGCCGTACCACAGAAAAATCCCACTCTAGCAAAAAGTACAGCAAGTCCACCGGCCGAAGACCTATCCCAACTGCAGAGACGGCCAATTCCTGCAGATTGGAACCCCATTCCAGTTATTCCTAGTTTAAAAGACAATGCTTTCAATGTTGTTAGGGACTACGTGCATATATTCCCATAATGGGAAGATTACAGTGAAGACAAACACCATTTTCACATCTTCCTGTCCCACTTACGTGTAAGTGCTATTATTCTTGGTGATTATTTTCCTGTTTTCTGCTGATTGAACACATCAATGATTTACATTACATTGTTGTAAGTAGGCGAGGGTCAATTTGCATAGTCATGATGAGGAATGCTTGCTTGCGCTTTTCAAGGAAGCATTGCAGCAGTATCGGTGTTACCTGAGGAAATCACACTTTGATGGCAAGTCTATAAACGAATTTCCGGTGAAGTCTCCTGTGCTAAATTTAGAAGACATTGAATGGAAAAACCTTGTTATTCACTGGTCTCGTTCCCAGGATGAGGTACTGTCTATGATATCACAAGATAAATTGAACTTCTACTTTTCCGCATGTGCCTTATGGATCTCTTTTACAGGAAATCTGCTCAAAGAAGAATTCCGGTTTGAAAAGGACGACAAGATATCGCAAATATGCTGCCCGCTGCATTGCTCTTGTTAGTACCTGTTATCCTGTATCACTGTACTTGTATTCATACCTAGTTCATTATGTGACAGCAGTATGCATGATAGCTTGCTTATCAATTGTTCACTCCAAATTAGCCGATCTGTATGAATGGTTACATTAGTGTAGAACATATCCAATGCCATTGAAATTTTTTAGCTCTGCTTTGTTCTTGTAAGTACCTGCTGTCCTTTACCAGTGTACTTATATTGACAGCTAGTTGTTCAATGTACCATCACTCTGTACCTTATTTTCCTTTGCTCTCCATTATCTACACATCAGATCTATATTTACTCTTACCATAAGGTTGGATAACACCGATGGTACTGAAGAAGTTTAGCTCTGCATTGCTCTTGGCTATACCTTTTGCCTGTATCGTTGTACTTACATTTATAGCTACTTGGTTATGTAGCATCACTCTTCATCTTATCTTAAATATTCTCCATTTTTTTCTTATATTATCACATCTATATTTACTCTTAACAAAATGTGGAATAAAGGCAATGCTTATGAAGAAGATTCTGTGGTAAACTTCTTGAATTGCCCCCTTATCAGCATGGACAAGGGCTTTATAGAGCCTGTCTTCACCACTAATGTAAGTTTGTCCTTCTCAAGCCTTCAAACTTTGTTGTGTATATTTGGTTAGGCAGCAAATTGCAGTTTAAAGTTTATTATGTAGTTCATAAACAAAAGTTTGTCCTTCTCAATTTAAGTTTTCAGTTGTACAACCAAGTTCCTTCTTCATACCATGTAAGTTAAACTATACAGAGCAAGTGATCTTCTTTGGCACTGCATGTATGCTTCTGTTCTTGATCCGTAATCCAGTGTTGTGGTGAACCTACCCACTACAACACAATGTCATATTTTGCAATGTCTTAACTATGAACAATGTCATATCATTCTACTATTATTTAAACCGTCTCTTTATTTGTCAATCTGAAATGGGATAAATTGATAGCACACTAACCATTGATACTTATGAGTTCTTGATCTGTAATCCAGTGGTGTCGTGAAGCTTCCAACTCCTTCACAATGTCATTTCCTGGCATGTCTTAACCTGAACAATGCCATATTGTGTTAATGCTATTTTAAACGGTGTCACTTCATTCGTCAATAAGAAATGTGATGAGTTGTCAGCATTGATACTTATATGTGCAAAACCTGTCATCTGTCTGCTTGTTTCTCTTTCAGAGTGAGGAGGATATAAGCGTCAAACAAGCGCAGTCTCATCAGCTTGCTCAGCTGCTTGCGCTGCAGCTCCCGAGCAGGGCTAACCTTTCATGAACTCTATTGAAGTGTTGTCGGTTTTGTATATTATTTTGTCGGCATGTTTATTTGCACTGGTGGCGATCTTTGATGCCTAGTGTATGTAATCTGTGTCTGCTTGTGCTTTATAATCATAGTGGCGAACTTTGATGACGAGTGGATGTAATATGCCGTAATTTCTTTATTGTATAGTCTAGGTTTTTTTCTTATACACGATGCTGCAGTTATTTTACTATATATATATCCTGTCTTCGCAGTAAACCGGCCAAACTATAAAATTACGGTACATAATAGGGCCGTCATGCAAATCACTATGTATGATCCGCATCATGGGCCCAGTCATCTTCGTTCGTTAACAGGCCTAAATATAAATTGGCCCACTAGTAGTTTCGGGCCTTTAATAGGCCGAGTAAACCACCGGCCCTATTTTCGCAAGAAAATTCAATGGGCTTTTAGTAGACTGAAAAGTAGGTTGGGCCTGAAACGTGCCGAACAGCTCACGGGCCGGCAGCAGGCCGAAATAGACCCCGGCCCATGATTGTGCCAATCACATCACGGGCCGTTAGCAGGCCAAAATTGTCTCGGTCCTTGTTTGGCCCAATCATATTATCTGCTGTGAGTAGGCCAGATGAAAAGTGGGCCATAGTTAGGCCCAACTATATGACGGGCTTTTAACAGACTGAAATAAATATAGGGCCGAAATGTTAAACGGACCTTTATTAGGCCGAAACTAATATCAGCCCGTATTACTAAATGGGCCTTTAGCAAATAGAAATACTGACAGGTCCTCAAGTGGTCCCAAAAGCACAGCGTCTAATTGATGGGCCGAATCTGATATGGGCTATAATTTAGCCCAAAGGCTCTTAAAGGGCTGGATCTGATCTGGGCCATAATATGGCCCAAAACGTGGTAGGCTATTAACGGGCCGGATCTCATATGGGCCTTTATTAGGCCCAGAACATGGCAGGCTGTTAATGGACCGGATCAAATATGGCCCGACATTTGGCCCAAAACGTGGGAGCCTATTAACGGGCCGGCCCACTAGTGTCCTCAAAATCTTGTGGGCCATTAGCTGGGTCGGCCCATTATGGTCTCCAAAATCTTGTGGGCCTTTAGCTGGGCCGACCCATTATGGTCCGCAATATCTTGTGGGCCTTTAGTTAGGCCGGCCCATTTAATCTTTATGGGCCACTTTTGGGCCGTCCACGTGTCAACATATCATAGGCGCATCTCGCCCATTGGATGAGTGACACATTTGCCAACACGGAGCTGACACGTGGTTCCATCGGCCAATGTGAATTTTACACGTGGAAAATCGGCATTGGTCGTGGCTGTTAGCGGGTTATCAGATCCAAAACTAGACCTGATAGCTTAACGGCAACCCGTTACGGTGGATGCCACGTGTCGGTCACCCTTGACGAAAGCACTTCCGTGATGCGGCATTTATCGTCATGGAAGTGGACACTTCCGTGATGATAATTTTGGTAATGTCACGGAACACTTCTACGACAGCACAAGTATGACTATCTTGATTCTGTCATCAAATCGTCATGGATGTACATGCATGATAGAAAACGTGACCTACTGGGACAAACACGTATCATCACAGAAGTGTATTTTTTTGTAGTGCTACTAGGGAAAAGCCTAGTAGTAGCGTGGGTTTAGTGTCTACTAGTAGCGCGGGGGCCCGCGCTACTAGTAAGGCGCTACAGCTATTCCTTAGCAGTAGCGCGTGTAACACACGCTACTGCTCAAACATATAGCCGTAGGTTGTATTGTTTCCAGCGCTACTGCTAAACTAACTAGAAGTAGCGTGTTTCCTGTCTAGCGCTACTAGTATTTTGTTTTTCATTCTTTTATTTTTAGTCTATTTATACGCCGTTATACAAATTTTTATACAGTACCAATTAAGAGGTTGTTATATCATTATGTCCATGATGAATTAATATATCATTGGGAGGAAGAAACATGGATTAGATTCATTTGGATGAATCAAAAGTTGAATTAGGACAAGGATCCTACTAATTCAACTTTTGGTCACTTTTGATCCATCCACATGAATATAATCTGCGTTCCCTCCACCAATAATATAATAACTAATCATGATCACAATAACAAATCATCATTATAATCATGTCAACATCATCATCATATTAATATGAAAACTCTTGCGTCATATCATCACCAACAACACTAGCTAATAATCATCATAGTCATTACCACCAACACTATTTAATCATCATAGTCATAGTGTAGCTATCTAATCACCACCAACACTAGCTAATAATAATCATCATAGTCATTACCACCAACACTAGCTATTTAATCATCATAGTCATAGTGTAGGACATCATCATCTTCAAACTCATTCTAGCTAGCTAACACTCCTACTGCTCTCTCTCAGGTAAAATAGCATAAAACATGTGTAGCACTCCTGCTTCCTCATATTGGAGAATGCAGATAAACATGTCTCCTAATTGTGGTTTGCGCTTCTGATTGCTGCCCCCTAGTACTTCTCTGCTGCGATCCTTCACAATTTTGCTCCAGTCTTTGACTATTAAGACTTGCTCGCTTCGAGAAATCATGAATGCACTCATGTGCAATGTAGGATATCTTGGTCGTAAGCTAACCATTGCCATGCGACCATTAGGGTAGGCTCGATCGAACAAGGCACAACATTCATCGGGAGTCCATGTTGAAGAACATCGTAGTAACATACTTAGCAATGAAGTTTAGCTTAAAAAATAATGTATGCAAAAGATGCACTGAGGACAAATAGTAAAAATCTTACCATCTTTCCTAAATAGATGTGACCGTAGTTCAATACGCACACTAGTGGTCGCATGTTTTGAGTACTAATATTTCGAAGTCCAGGAAAATAACATGTCTTGACAGTATCAAGATCCTCAAGCCATGAGACATAATGACTTATCTCCTCGCAGTTTAGTTCAGCCCCAGGATAGAAGTAGGTGTTGTCTACCAAGCGCCGGACACGTTTGCTTGAATGGAAATTAGCTGTCAATAGAAATTAGTTGTCAACTATTTTTAAGTAAACAATATAAATTACTTAATAAATATGGTTGAGAAACTCACATAATGGTAGAACTGGAGGCGTGTGCACATCGACCCAGATGTCGATATTACCTTCAATTTCATCTTCCGGATGAATATCAAAGGTTATAAGCATATTAGGCTCAAATGCATAAGCCTTGCACTATGCTCTCCAATTTTTGCATTCAAAATAGGAGTAGGTGTTTTCATTGTATAATTTTATGTTAAAAGTATAACCATGCTCGGTCCTCAAGTGAACTTTCTTTACCTCCATACTTTCCATAGTACTAAAACCAATCTTATCCAAGACATAAATTCCTGCATGGCAGGGGATACGCTAGTAGAATAGTAAAAAATTAAAATTATAAGTTGAAGCAAAAGAAGCAGAAGTCATGCTAAATTACGAAAGAGACTTGTCATTGTGACTTACTGTATCCACTTCGAAGTTCTCATCCAGCATGATCCTGAAGCGCCTACCACCAACTAGGTGAGGCCTGTCACACAAGCCACACTCGTCTTCGCAGTATTCGCACATAATGAATTCCCTTTCATCGTCAGACATTTCCTATGTTCATTGTTGAAACATTAATTGAAAATCGATCGAAGGCAACTACCAAGAAACTCGACACACAGATCACTATTACTCAATATGCAACGGGTTCACTTTAGGTCTGTCGAGTCTTCCTTCCTAAACTCTCATCTCACGTATATGGTGGGGACTCCCTCTTTGATATTGTGACCGTCGGTGATGGTCGCTACTCCTCGTTTCCCTATTGCATTACAAATATCTAGCACAAGGAAAAGAAGGAGAAGCGACCCCCACGACAACAGTCAGCATTCTTCTTCTCTCATATATGGTGGACACTCCCTCACCGATTTTTTGACCATTGATGATGGTCGCTACTCCTTCTTCCCCTAGTGCATAACAAAGGTATAGCGCAAAGAGAAGAAGGAGAGCGAACCCCACCAGAACAGTCGGCATTCTTCTTCTCTCATATATGGTGGAGACTCTCCCTCACTGATTTTTTGACTGTCATGTATGGAGCCCTGATAGACTTAAAGTCAACTCGAAATGTCGTTTAATTTTCTTTCTAGGAAATCTGGGGCACTCGATATTCCCTACATATTCTAGCACAAGTAATGCTTAAATTCACGGAAAAATCCGGCATGACCTTTGCTAAAATAGGACATATCAAGCGCCTGAAATTTGCTGGAACAGAAATGAATCAACACTCCGGCAAAACATAGGCCACTCTGAGGTGTTCCCTGCATATGGCATGTTTAAATCTCCATAATGTTTGAAAGACCTACATTGGAAATTTTCTATTCCATGGAAATTGTCACAGCTACTCATCTACTACTCTACTACATCTATCAAAATATCTACATCATCATCAACATGGGGATTTGGCTGGTCTCACCTCGAGGTCGGACGGGGTCGGTGACGGGGAGGACGGCGGGGATGATGCAGGGCTCCTTGATTTCTACAAAAAAAATATAAACAAAAACATTATTATCCTCATTTTAGGACTTAGTGAAATCCTATAAGCTATCAAGTAAATATCCAATTTGAATATAACTTACTGTCTAATTCTTGAACCATAGAAAAATGCCCTAATTTCACAATATAACTTAGGGTTTGATTGCTGAAATTCCTATTACTAAATTTGATACCTAACAGTTTGTCATATAGCATTCCAATAAATTTCTATAATTCAACAAGTTCTATAGCTAAAAATTTATATTACAAATTTTTTTACTAAAATTTTGTATTGCTAAAATTTATATCTACCTTCTACAACAAAATTATACCTACCTATACTATTCAAAAAACCTACATTCTACAATCAAAGTGTTACATATCAACTAAATCTATTAACTATGTTTGAATTTTTAATAATTCACTCTAAACACTATAAGCTATGAACTAAACCCTAGAAGCATACTAAATCAAAATGTTACATATCAACTAAATCTAAACACGATAAGCTATCAACCTAACCCTAACCGTGTGGATGGAGGATGGGAGGAGGATGGGCTGTGGTTGGAGGAGGGGGAGGGAGGAGGGGCTGTTGATGGAGGAGGAGGGGTGGCTAGAAGAAGGAGTAGAAGGGGGAGGGATGAGGGTGATGTCTACTACACAACCTTCTTCTTGTAGACGTTGTTGGGCCTCCAAGTGCAGAGGTTTATAGGACAATAGCAAATTTCCCTCAAGTGGATGACCTAAGGTTTATCAATCCGTGGGAGGCGTAGGATGAAGATGGTCTTTCTCAAACAACCCTACAACCAAATAACAAAGAGTCTCTTGTGTCCCCAACACACCCAATACAATGGTAAATTGTATAGGTGCACTAGTTTGGCGAAGAGATGGTGATACAAGTGCAATATGGATGGTAGATATAGGTTTTTATAATCTGAAATTATAAAAACAGCAAGGTAACAAGCAATAAAAGTGAGCGTAAATGGTATTGCAATGCTAGGAAACAAGGCCTAGGGTTCATATTTTCGCTAGTGCAAGTTCTCTCAACAAATTAGATCATATAACTATCCCTCAACATGCATCAAAGAGTCACTCCAAAGTCACTAACAGCGGAGAACAAACAAAGAGATTATTGTAGGGAATGAAACTGTCGGCGTTCTGGGAACGGGGGTCCCCAGACTTACTTGCCCGCGGCCCACGGCGTGGCTCCACTCGTGGCCCGGTATGGCCCGTCTTGACCAACAAACGCTCAAGACCCTCACGAGGGGCCAAGCCTCGCGAGGCGGATGGCACAAGACCTCCTCGGGAGCGGCCTCACCAGGCTGGCTCACGAGGGGCAGAGAGATCAAGGCAAGGCGAACCTCGTGAGGTTCCTACGACGTCAGTCGTGACGACCAAGACCAGGCGGGCACCAGGCGGGCGCTAGCGCGCACAGTGTCCTCGTTTCCTCTTTGGTGCTAAGGAGGCAAGCGCAGGCGAGGAGTATCGAGGCATCCGGCAAAGGTTTCCATATCGGTGCAACGAGACCAAGACCAGCAGGACGGCAGGACGGAGGTCACCATGGAGCCCAAGACGGCGTCACCACCAGAGCCTTTGGCAGGCAAAGACCACCTTTAGTCAGGATAGCTTGTACTAGCTGTCCCCCTTCAAATTGGCCGTTGTTGGCTCCCTTCCCGCTCAATATTTGGGGAGAGGACCAGGGCCTCTATAAATAGGACTACCCACCACAGTAGGAGGCAACTCAGCTGGGAGAGATTCAGATCATCCTCACACTCACCAAGCACAAGAACACCTCTCCTCAGGAGGCTGTTCTTCCCCTTGTACTGTTCATCCTCAGCCCGAGAGGCAATCCACCACACCTCACTGGAGTAGGGTATTACACCACAACGGTGGCTCAAACCAGTATAAATCTCGTGTCTCTTGTGCTGCGAGTTCGTTGAGCTAGGCTTTGAGATTGCGGCGAGGTTGAGGGCGTGATTAGGTAGGGGAAATCTTCCTGCACACCCCAGTGTTCGAACCTCAAGGGTTTTGCCAGAACCCGAAATCCGACAATTGGCACGCCAGGTAGGGGTGCGCCAAAGCCTTCCTTCCGTCGATCTGCGTCCCGTCGCTTCTTCGCATCCATGGCGGACGCTCGCCGAGCTCGCGCTGAGCGCTGGGCTGCCCTCGCTGCCCGCGTTGCTCAGACGGCTCCCGTCGGCGGGCCTCCCCGTCGTTCTCCGTCACCTGCCGCCAACGCCGCCGCCGGCCCGGCGGGGAACAAGCAGCAAGCGTCCTCGCTACACCCCTCGGTGCGGCGGGACGGCTGCACCGCCACTCCATCACTGACCCCGGCCGGCTCATCGTCCCACGCTCGTCGCGCTCCCACGGACGCGCAGGCCGCGTTGTGCATGGCATGTGAACTCCAGCACTACCGCCCCGCCGATGACCTCTACGAGGACTGGCTGGACCGCATCGCCGAGCTCGTCAGCACCGCAGGGGGCTCCCCTGCGCCCTCCCTCTCGTTGCCTCGCCCTCCGCCGGCTGCGGGCGACGTGGCTCATGGAGCGCCACCTCCACCACCTCCGCACCAAGAAGGCGTCCTGGCGCCAAGGCGTGCGGCCCCCCGGCGCGACCCGCCGCGTCGGGCGCCCGTGCGCGAAGAAGGAAGCTGCCAAGAAGTTCCTTGTCCGCAGGAAAACACTCCCGCGCTACCAGCACCACTACGACAAGACCGAGCGCTGCCTGCGGTGGCGGTGCGCGGACATCAAGGGCAGGCTCCACATCAGCAAAGGGTCCTGGTGGCCACCGCAGGCTGCCGTGCCTTCACTCCTGAGCTGCGTAGAGTCGCATGGCCGGGCAAGT
Organism: Triticum aestivum; assembly: GCF_018294505.1. Lineage (NCBI taxonomy): Eukaryota > Viridiplantae > Streptophyta > Magnoliopsida > Poales > Poaceae > Triticum > Triticum aestivum. The sequence goes on along the minus strand of NC_057802.1, from coordinate 233,706,462 downwards.
TCAAGCCAGACCTGCCTACACGCTACGACGACACCCCCGACCCTGCGGAGTTCCTGCAACTCTACGAACTAAGCATCGAGGCGGCAAACGGCGATGAGAAGTCATGGCGAACTGGTTCCCCATGGCTCTCAAGTATGGTGCCCGCTCATGGCTCCTAAACCTGCCCCCAGGCTCCATCTGCTCCTGGAACGAGATGCGCGACCGCTTCGTCGCCAACTTCCAGGGCACTCGTGACCGCCGTCCGGCCGCGGGTGACATGCGCCGTGTCAAGCAGCAGCCAGGACAGACCCTCCAGAAGTACATACAGTCCTTCAACAACGTTTGCCTCAAGATCCCCAACGTGATGGACGCGGCCACCATCTTCGGGTTTTCTGATGGTGCCCGTGACGTCAAGATGAAGGAGGAGCTCGCCATCCACGAGGAGTTGTGCACGTCCTTGGAGTTGTTCAACCTGGCAACCAAGTGCGCAAGGGCTGAGGAAGGGCGCCTTTCCCTCCTCGAGCTCCCAGTTGCCAACCTGGAGGAGAAGAAAGCCAAGGGCAAGGACGTGAAGCGCAAGGGGGTGGCCGTACTCGTGGCGGAGCCGGACACAAAGCGCGGCCGCGACCAGCCCGAGTCATCAAGGAGCAGTCGGCCGTTCTGCGCCTTCCACAACATTCACAGCCACAACACCAATGACTGTCATGAGCTCAGGGCCATTCGAGATGGACGCCTCGGTCGACGCCTCGAGCGCAACGACCGGGGCTACGGCCGAGGAGGAGGACGTGGCGGAGGACACTGGGACGACCGTGGCCCTCGCCTGGAGTGGCTTGACCGGCCTCGTGAGGACCGCTGGCAAGACCAGCCTCGCGAGGGCGGCTAGAGGGATCAGCCTTGCGAGGACCATCCTCAGGGCAATGATGGGCTTCCTCCGCTACCGCCACCGCCAAGAAGGAACGACGACCACCAACAGGACGAGGGGGCTGGGGGCTTCCAGGAGCCGCGGGCGATCGCCTGCATATTGGGCAGAGCTCAAGCCCCAGCCTCTCAGCGAATCTTCAAGCAGTTTGCTCGCGAGGTGAACGCCATCCTCCCCAGGCTCAAGGCCACATGCCCGCTTAGGTGGTCCAAGTGTGCCATCACCTTCAGTTCTGCAGATCAGCTCAAGTGCGTGGCCATCGCTGGCGCCGTCCCAATGCTGTGCTCACCCGTCATCAACAACGTACAAGTCACCTAGACCCTCATAGATGGCGGCGCAGGGCTTAACGTCCTGTCCGTCGAGATGTTCGATAGCCTTCAAGTGCCCTATGACCAGCTTCAGCCTACCAAGCCCTTCTCAGGAGTGACCGACGGTTCCACCACACCGATAGGGCAGGTCCGCTTCCCTGTCACCTTCGGGCAGCGTGACAACTACCGCACCGAGCTCATCGACTTCGACATCGCCCACATCCGTCTGCCATACAACGCCATCCTCGGGTACCCGGCCCTGGCCAAGTTCATGGCAGTGACACACCACGGCTACAACGTCCTCAAGATGCCTGGGAGCGACGAGATCATCACAGTCCCCTGCGAAGAAAGAGATGCGGTGTGCTCCCTCGAGCGCGCCTTCCAAGCAGCGTCAATCGAAGACCCCGACAGCAATGCAGCACAGTACCCTCCTGAGGTCGTTCCCAAGAAGAAGAAGCAGCTACTCCGTTCAGGGCCTCAGGAGATCGGTGCCGCAAGTGGAGCCACGTCAGGATCTGCGCCCGCGCCTGGGGCGCCCCCCTCCCTCGCATAGGAAGGCACGCTCGGCGCCCTCCTTGAGCAGGGCCTGGGGGCTCTCTTCTGGAGGGCCTCCGACCTTGCCAACATCACGAGGGAGGCGCTCGGGCACCACGTGGAGGCGTGCTTCGCAGCACGTTTCCCTTAGGAGGACACCGGGCGAGGAACGTCCAACGCTGAGGAGTTCATTACCAAGACCCCTCAGGAACTGCAGGATGCAAGAGCCATGCGCGGCGACCGCCGTTCACCTGGCGCGGCTCCCCATCCAGGCAAGGATGGCGGGTTGCCCGTCTGCATCGACATCCCAGGGCTCAGCAGGGCCGCATCTCAGGAGCTTTTCTGGCCTTCGCGCGCGGGCTGCTGCGAGGGCCCGCCTCATAGCTATGTTCCCATGCCTTTTGGCCTGCCAAGCGTGGCGTCTGCCTTCCAGCGCAACCTGCGGAGCATCCTGGCGGCTCAGGAGGCCAGGCACGACGCTGTCCTGGCGGAGATGGAGACGGTCCTCAAGGAACCGCCTGGACCCCCAGAGCTTCCCGAGGCTCAGGGTCCCGGTGGCTCGTGAGGAGCAGCCCCTTCACCACGCGTCTTTAGTTGCCCCGACATTCCTTCAACAACAGAACCAGGTGACATTTTTCAAGTTTATTTAGCTGCGAGCGCCCCACGGGTTGCATCATTCCTAGGCCGCATGGGTTCGTCCCCGTGGCATGTATCCCTTTACATCTTTAGCTTACTCTGTTGGGGGCGCCCCTCGGGCTGCATCATCCCCAAGCCGCTCGGGTCCAGCCCAGTGGTGTGTATTGTCCTAGAGTTTATCTAAGCTAGTCCGCTTTTCATGCTTAACCATTCTGTGATCATCACCTGCTTGATTGCCGCCCACCATGGAGAGTCGCGTCGATCGTCTTTCTTCAGGGCCCTTTGATCTAGGGTGGAACCCTGGTTGGTCGATCTTTCACGAAAGGAGCGGATCCCTACGAAGAACGCGATGAACACGAGGGGAAACACGAGGGAAACACGAGAGAAATCACTCAACCAACAAGAATAGATCACACATGCGCTAGATCGATGAACACAAAGGTGAGATACAAGATCCAAAGTCAACAACAGACGATACAAACGGTAACCGGTTCTTCTCCGTGAGGAGGTCTTGATGGGGGCCACCCAAGAGGGGGTCTTGAATCCAAGGTGATCTTCTCCGAAGAGGGGCCGCAGTCTCTCTCGAGGAGGAGATCCGTAATGGATGAGCAAAGCTCTATCTCAACTATGAGCTAAACCAATGCTAACCCTAGAAAGAGGAAGGGGATGGAGTATATATAGTCTAGGGGGCGAAGAGGTACATGGGCCTCGGCCCTTTACTGTGCGCAGATAGGCGGAGCCCGATGTCCGGGCGTCGGGCCGGATGTTCGGGCCTTCAGGAGGAGCCGGATGTCCGGGCTGGGGGCCGGATGTCCGGGCTGGCGTGGAGGCGTTCTGTGCTCTCTGGATAGGTGGGGCCGGATGTTCGGGCGAAGAGGCCGGATTTCCGGGCTTCGGGAGGAGCCGGATGTCTGGGGCATGGGGCCGGATGTCCGGGCCCTGTAGCACTTCGATTGCTGGGTTGCTGCTGTTGTTGACATCTTCAGGGGCCGGATGTCCGGGGCCTTGGCCGGATGTCCGGGGCCTGGAAAGTGAACTTGCCCGTTTCCGTTGGTTCTTTTCATCCATGGACTTGGCGGCTTGTCCGTCTTCACGTGCATCTTCGTGAGGGTCCTCTTGACACCTCATCATGCATAGCATATCGGACTTAGGTAGTAGCCATGTCTCGAGTGGATCATATGTGATGTCACTAAGGAAGGAAGTCGCCTCGTTCTCGAGACCTCTAGCTCGTGCTCGTGTCATGGGTCCTCTTGGCTCTTGATGAGACGATGGTAGGTCCATGGGGATGATCGTAGGATGCTCCGCATCATCTCCCCTCCCTTGGGAAATATCCGACCTCGGATCGAAATCCTCATCACCATGGTATGGGGAGAGATCTTTGGTGTTGAAGATGTCGCTCACGGAGTACTTGTCGCGTGGGATGTCGATCTTGTATGCATTGTTGTTGTAGCGTGCAAGCACCTTGAAGGGTCCATCCGCTCGGGGTAGTAGCTTGGACTTGCGTTCATTGGGGAAGCGATCCTTGCGAATGTGTAGCCACACAAGATCTCCAACATTGAACATCATGGGGTGCTTGTTGACATTGAGGTTGGTCGCGAGTCGTTGTACTTGGAGCTCGATGGTGGTCCTTGTATCTTCATGCATCTTCTTGAGGAAGTTGACTCGGGCACTCGCGTCCATGTTTGTGCGCTCTTGTAGCGGTAGAGGTAGAATGTCCAATGGTGACAATGGGTTGAAGCCATAGACGACCTCGAAGGGGGACTTGCCGGTAGTCTAATGTCTTGCACGATTGTAGGCGTACTCGGTGATAGGTAGGCACTCCTCCCACTCCTTTATGTTCTTCTTTATCAACACGCGTAGTATAGTGGAGAGCGTGTGGTTCGTCACCTCCGTTTGGCCGTCGGTTTGTGGATGGTATGCCGAAGAGAACAAAAGCTTGATTCCGAGCTTGGCGCACAAGGTCTTCCAAAAGTAACTCAAGAACTTAACGTCGCGGTCCGAGACAATCGTCTTTGGCACTCCATGAACGCGCAAGATTTCCCTACAAAACAAATTTGCAACATGTGTAGCATCGTCTATCTTGTTGCAAAGAATAAATGTGCCATTTTGGAGAATCGGTCCACAACAACAATAACGGAATCCTTGCCATTTCGAGTTCTAGGCAAACCAAGCACAAAATCCATGCTAATATCTTCCATGGTTGATATGGAATTGGAAGTGGCATATAGAGGCCATGAGATTGGGCTTTAGACTTAGCTTTGCGACATGTAGAGCATCGGTTGGTGAAGCGATTGACGTCGCGAAACATCTTGGGCGAAAAGTATTTCTTGGAGAGCATAGCAAATGTCTTGTCGCGTCCAAAGTGTCCCATGAGTCCGCCTCCATGAGATTCCTGCAAAAGCAAAAAGCAAAGAGAGGACTCGAGAATGCAAAGTTTGTTAGCTCTCATAAGATATCCATCTTTGATGTAGTATCGATCCCAAGAAGTATGCGTCAAACACTTGGCATAAGGAATAGCAAATGTAGGATCATGCTCATACACTTCTTTTATATGCTCAAAGGCAATGACATTTAACTCAAGTTGAGTAACAAGCATGCATATACGGGAAAGTGCATCTGCCACAACATTTTCCTTACCTTTAATGTACTTGATGACATAAGGAAATGACTCAATAAATTCACTCCACTTAGCATGACGCTTGTTCAACTTAGTTTAACCCTTAAGGTATTTAAACGTTTCATGATCGGTGTGGATAATGAACTCGTGAGGGCGAAGGTAATGTTCCCATTCACGCAAGACTCGCACTAAAGCATATGGTTCTTAGTCATAGATGGGGTAATTGAGTTGCACTCCGGAGAGTTTCTCACTAAAGTATGCAATGGGGCGCTTCTCTTGCGTTAACACACCTCCTATGCCATTACCACTAGCACCGCAATGAATTTCAAAAGGTTTGTCAAAATTGGGTAATGCAAGCACGGGAGCATGAGTAAGCAAACTCTTAAGCTCATTGAAAGCGATATCTTGGGATGTTCCCCAAACAAATGGTGCATTTTCTTACTCAAAGCATGCAAAGGTGAAGCAGTGGTGCTAAAATCCTTCACAAATCTACGGTAGAAACCGGCTAAACCAAGAAAAGTACGCACTTATTGCAAATTGGTTGGTTGGGGCCAAGTTTCAATAGCATTGATCTTAGATTCATCAACATGAACACCCTTAGAAGATACTACGAAACCCAAGAAAACAAGCTTATCAACACCAAATAGGCATTTTCCATATTAGCATAAAGTTGCTCTTTTCGAAGAGTTTGTAGCACGGTGCGAATGTGGGTGACATGTTCTTTGAGAGATTTGCTAAACACAAGGATATCATCAAAGTAGACAACACAAATTCACCAATGTAAGGGCGAAACACGTAATGCATAAGACGCATGAAAGTACCGGGTGCTTCCGATAAACCCATAGGCATGACTAACCACTCATATAGACCAAACTTGGTTTTGAAAGCGGTTTTCCATTCATCACCCTCTTGTATGCGGATTTGATAGTAACCACTTTTAAGATCAATTTTGGAAAAGACAGTGGCACCGCTAAGTTCATCAAGCATATCATCAAGGCGTCGAATGGGGTACCTATATCAAATGATGATAGCATTGATAGGTCTACAATCGGAACACATGCGAAAACTACCGTCTCATTTTGGCACAAGAATGACCGGTACGACACAAGGACTCAAACTTTCACGGACATGTCCATGATCTATTAGATGCTTTACTTGCCTTTGTATTTCTTTGGTTTCTTCGGCGTTGACGTGGTAGGGAGCTTTGTTTGGAAGCGGCGCTCCGGGGATGAGATCGATTCAGGGAAAACATCTTGGAATTCCTGCAATAAAGAAGATAACACTAGAGGAAGATTGTGAGAGGTGTTAGCTTTTGGTGGCTCGTCCTTGCACAATAGGACATAGTGTAGGACACTGGATGTGTTCTCACACACTTCTCTCATCTCACGTTTGGTGGCATAGAGAACTAAGTTTTTCTTGTCGCTCATCGTGGAGGCACTCAATTTGGGCTTGTGGCACTCACTCTCTTTTTGGTGGTTCGCTCTCTCACTATTCTCTCCACGATGGGTGTTTTGCTTGTCGGTGAGCACTTGGCTTGGAGACATAGGACGTAGCACAAACTCTTTCCCTTTCATCTTGAAGCTATAGTGATTTGTACGCCCATTGTGAATGACACCTCGGTCAAATTGCCATGGTCGTCCAAGAAGGAGGTGGCACACGGTCATCGGAAGGACATCACACTCCAAAGTGTCTTCATAGGCGCCGATCTTGAAAGAGACTTGTACCCTATGCTCAACTTGGATGGTGCCGGTGTCCCTTAGCCATTGAACCCTGTAGGGGTGCGGGTGCTTCATCTTGACCAATTGGAGTTTGGAGCATAGTTCTTCACTTGCTAAGTTATGGCAACTACCTCCATCGATGATGACCTTGACGGACCGTCCATTGATGCCGGCCTTTGTGTGGAAGATATGGCATCTTTGATCTTTGTCTTGTTGATGTTGAAGAGTCAAGACCTTGGAGACAACAAGAGCGGGACTTGAATCTTCATCACAAAAGACTTGATCATCTTTGTCTTCGTTGTTCACTTGCCGGTGCATGGCCACTTGCTCAAGGGCTTCCATTTCTCATTCACTCATGGAGTCGTAGGTTCCGTCGTCGTTGAGGATCATGGTGCGCTTGTTTGTGCACTCGAAGGACTTGTGGCCCCGGCCTCTGCATGTGAAACATTTGATGGAACTTGTCTTGATGGTCTCATCGGTTGGAGTAGATGATGATGAAGCTTTCGGCTTGAAGTTGCATGTAGTAGGAGGACGACTTGAGCTTGTCGAAGTTTTCTTGTAACTTCACTTGTCGCCGTTGCTTGTAGATGGCTTGGTTGAGGTAGAATGTGTTGGAGTCGTCGAAGCTTGATTCTTGGAGAGGCCATATGACTTGGATGAGAACTTGGCATACTTGAAGTCGTCTTGTACTTGCCGTTCCGCTTTGGTAGCTTGGTGCACTAGCTCGATGAGGTTCGAGTATGGTTGGAAGTCGGCAATCTTCTTGATAGGGTGATTGAGTCCATTCAAGAAACGTGCCATAGTTCGCTCATCATCTTCTTTGACATTGGCTCGTATCATGGCAATCTCCATTTCCTTGTAGTACTCTTCAATGCTCTTGGTTCCTTGCTTGAGTTGTTGGAGTTTCTTGAAGAGGTCGCAGTTGTAGTAGTTTGGCACGAATCGTGCTCTCATGACATCCTTCATTTCTGCCCAAGTGGTGATGGGTGGTTCACCTCTTGCCGCTCGGCGCTCAATGACTTGTTCCCACCAAATGAGGACGTAGTCTGGGAATTCGAGGGATGCCATTGCGATCTTCTTCTCTTCTTCGTAGTTGTGCAAGAGGAAGATTTTGTCAACCTTCAATGCCCATGATATGTACTCTTCGGGGTCATTGCTTCCGGTAAACTTGGGCATGGTGAACTTTAGCTTGCCATATCGTTGCTCTTCATTGTGTTGGGGTCGGGGATGATGACGCCCATGTCGGTGAGGATTGGCAATCTCATGTTGCTCTTGGCGAGGAGGGTTGTCTTCCTCATGTTAGTCTTGGCGAGGAGGGTTGTCGACCTCATGTTGCTCCTGGCGAGGACGGGGTCCATTGTCTTCTTGCTCTCGATGGACTTGACGTTCTTGTCTCGCTTGAGGAGGAGCTTGTCTATCTTGACGAGGAGTTTGTCGATCTTGACGAGGAGCTTGTCAATGCACACGTGCTTGGTAAATCCTTTCTTGAGCTTCGTCGCGAAGTGCTTCTTGATGTAGTCGAGCTTGTCGGCCTCGATTGGCTGCGGCACGACTTGAATCTTGAAGGGCACGTTGTGCCTCAAATGCTTGAGCTTCACGTAGTTGTTGTTCTTGACGTTGCACCTCGGCGTCTTGTGCATCTTGATGTTTTCGCGCTCGCTCCTCTTGTTCTTGTTATCGTTGGCGTTGCTGTTCTTGTGGTTGTGTGAAAGCAGCTTGGTTTTGACGATGTCGATGCTCTTGAGGTTCGGTGTCGTGTAGAGGATTGCGGTTAGCTTGACGGTCTTGACGCGCGGCACGACGAAGAGTCTTCGATGTCGGTGTACTTGAACCGGAGAGGGTGTCGTCGGAGTGACGACTTGAGCGGCTCCGTCTTGAAGAGGACGAAGTTGTAGAAGAGCGGACCATCATGGTTCGGATATCTTCTTTGAGCAAACTCATGGATGTGTCAAAGTAGTCTCTTGTACGTTGCTCGGATTGTCGTAGGTCGGCGGCGAGATTGTCGATGCGGTCGCCCAAAGCAAGTTGTTCTTGATGCAAAGCTCGGTGTGCACCAAATAGTTGAGTCTTGGTGACGTAGGATGACATGTCGTCGTCTTGCTCCGAGAAGAGTGGGTTGGTAGAAGTACTAGGCCTATCCATCATTCCAAACAAAGATATGTGAGTGGGAGAAAAAGAAGAACCAATACCAAATGTACCTTGACCGATGTTGAAAATGGATCAAAGATCACTCCAATGTGTATCAAGGAAATAGCACAATTGGTACCAATGCTTGTCGGTTCTCACACCTACACAAGTAAAAGCTTATGGTGGGGCTTGGTTAGGATCATGGCACAAAATTTGATGCAATTGTAAGTGAGACTCAATAATGTTAAAAAGATTCACAAATTTGCAAATGCAACAAGTAGACCAATAGCAAGATATGGTACACGGAAACACACACGCAAATAGATAATCTGGGGTTGGGCAACCAAGGATGAGCCAAAATGTGGAATCCACCAAGAAGCTCTTGTTGCACAACACTATAGAGACGCTAGCACGATTGCACAATAGGCGGATACGAACTTGTGCACAACCTACTAAGCAAAAATGCAACGACTTCTATCCCAAGTATGCTAGATGTATGATGTTCCTATGCTTTGATCCAAGATGATCGAGTATGACAATCTTAATGTTGTATGATGCTATGTTTCTAGCTTATAAGCTCTTTGCTTATCTTTCCCTTTTGCTTAAAAGCTTGTTTGGCTCTTTGTTGTTTGAGCTCTTTTCTCATGCAATGCTTCACGAACCAAGATAGCAATTGTGTATGCGAAGACAAATTTGTGACACAAGAGATGATACCAAGATATGCAACATGATGATGATATGTATGCTATGGGAAATATGATCCCTAATGTGCACAAGTCACGTTGCCGGCAATACTCAAAGGCTAGTCTCGATGGGTAAGTGACGCAAAAGTAAGGCTATGGGGTTATCAATGCAAATGCAAGAGAGTATGATGATATCACGATACCAAAGTGATACCAAGGTGAGGTGATACCAAAGTGATGTAGCCGTTCGTAGTAGTCCTTGGCGAAGATGAGCGGTGGTGATGTTGATACCGAACTGTACCTAGATAGCCGAAACACAATAGGACACGGAAACCACAACTCAAATTCTCAAAGCAAAACGGATCAAAATTGTCGGAGTTGCTAGCGGGAAAGGCTATGGTGGTGCTATGCGGAAGTGGTGGTGGTATGCGGAAGTGTATGTGGGCACCGGGACAAAATTTGGCGAGAGTTAGGTGGGAAACGGAGTGGATGATGGAGGTGATGCTGTCAGGGGCCGGATGTCTGGCTAATGGCCGGATGTCCGGGCTGTCAGGCCGGATGTCCGGGCTCGGGATCCGTGGACGAACTCGAAGAACACCGCGTGGAGAGGTCAAATCCGGGGCAAAATCCGGAAGATTTTGTGGATGGAAAATGGGGAAAGGGTGGGGAAAAGCTAGATCTACCTGTAACACACGAAATCCGCGGATCAAATCCAACAAAACTTCATCACACCAACAAATCACAAAAAAAAATTGGGGCTATTTTTGTGGGGCAATTTTCGGATTAGGACGAAAAACAACAAAATCAAGCTAGAAAACAAAGAGAGGGGGCTCCGAAATCGTGATCAACGTGGCCCATGATACGAAGATATCATGAGACAAGCTGGCTCTGATCCAAGATGATGTAGGGTGGAACCCTAGGTGGCCGATCTTTCACGAAAGGAGCGGATCCCTACGAAGAACATGATGAACACAAGGGGAAACACGAGGGAAACACGAGAGAAATCACTCAACCAACAAGAATAGATCACACATGCGCTAGATCGATGAACACAAAGGTGAGATACAAGATCCAAAGTCAACAACCGATGATACAAACGGTAACCGGTTCTTCTTCGTGAGGAGGTCTTGATGGGGGCCACCCAAGAGGGGGTCTTGAATCCAAGGTGATCTTCTCCGAAGAGGGGCCGCAGTCACTCTCGAGGAGGAGATCCGTAATGGTTGAGCAAAGCTCTATCTCAACTATGAGCTAAAACAATGCTAACCCTAGAAAGAGGAAGGGGATGGAGTATATATAGTCTAGGGGGGCGAAGAGGTACATGGGCCTCGGCCCTTTACTGTGCGCAGACAGGCGGAGCCGGATGTCCGGGCGTCGGGCCGGATGTCCGGGCCTTCTGGAGGAGCCGGATGTCCGGGCTAGGGGCCGGATGTCCGGGCTGGCGTGGAGGCGTTCTGTGCTCTCTGGATAGGCGGGGCCGGATGTTCGGGCGAAGAGGCCGGATTTCCGGGCTTCGGGAGGAGCCGGATGTCTGGGGCATGGGGCCGGATGTCCGGGACCTGTAGCACTTCGATTGCTGGGCTGCTGCTGTTGTTAACATCTTCAGGGGCCGGATTTCCGGGGCCTTGGCCGGATGTCTGGGGCCTGGAAAGTGAACTTGCCTGTTTCCATTGGTTCTCTTCATCCATGGACTTGGCGACTTGTCCGTCTTCACGTGCATCTTCGTGAGGGTCCTCTTGACACCTCATCATGCATAGCATATCGGACTTAGGTAGTAGCCATGTCTCGAGTGGATCATATGTGATATCACTTGTCACAGCCCTAGAAATCTTCTTGTAATTAGTGGCATTGCATCCATGCATCATTTTCGATTTCAATTAATCTTGAAATGGGGATGTTAAAACCCTAGCACTAAATGAAATACAATTAGGGTCAAATTAAATCTCTTTGATCTACCCAAAATGGCCTTCAGAAAAGTTCATCAATTTTGGAATGGGTGAAAACTTCTCCCAAAAATGATGCACACATTTCTAGGACATTTATGGATTTTGGAGTTAATTCATAAGTATTTGAATTTGGACAATTAAATTCTATAAATACTCTTAAATGTCCAAATAATCTTGAAAGCATTTGAGGGCCGTGGGAAATAATTTCCCAAGTGCCACAAATATTTTGAGCATTTTACAAAGTGGTTTGGCATTTTTGCTAAATCGAACCAATTGCAGAAAATAGAAAACAGAAAGAAATAAAAAAGGAAGCAGAGACTTACCTGAGGCCCACTTACCTGGTGGCCTAGCAGATTCGGCCCAGCCCACCTCCTCCTTCCTGTCGTCTTCCTCCCCAGGCCAGTAGGCAGAGCGCGTGGACGCAGCGCGCCGGCACGCGCCCCGGCCACCTCCACCCTGCCTGCCTGCGTCCCCGTCACCCTGGATCTCTCCCGCGTCGCCACGCACCCCCTGGGACTCTCTCACTCTCTCCCGACCTTCTCCCTCTCCTCTGTCTCTCTCCATCGCTCTTCCCCTCACGTGCCTGAGCACGCCGCCGTGAACCACCGCGGCCATCAGCATCCCCGCGGCCATCCAACTAGCCTACAAGCTCCGCCTCGGATCCATGAAGATCTACGCCGACGCACGTGACGCCGGAGCGCCCCGCAGCGCCGCTATCGTTGTTGTCTTCTTCCTCTGCTCCGAGCGCCGCCCCGTTCGATTCGTCACCGTCCGGGCTTCCCCGACCTCTCCGACGATGCCTTAGAGTTCACTGTGAGCTCCTGTTGCTTCCCCCTCGCTCTCCCCCTCTGTTCTCGTCCCCTAGCCCCGTCTTCCGACCCAGCCCGAGAGCTCACCGCCGCCGGCCATGGCACCGCCGTAGCTAGAGCGCATCTACCACGCATTCGAGCCCACCCCCGTGCTCAGCGAGTCCGCAGGGCTCCGTAGCAACCCGCAGCTCGTCCTCCCATGCACCAAAACGCTGTGTCCGAGCGTGCCCGTACTCCGGCCGCCGCGGAAGTGCTCGCCGCCGTCACCTCCGGCCATCCCAGCTGCTGCTGCTACCACCACTAGATGCGCGGGAGCGCCAGCAATCCGTAGGAGCAAACCCCGCCTCAAACCATGGGCTATCGCGAGATCCCGACGATCTCCGTCGCGCGAAATGGTCGTCGCCGGCGAAACTCCGGTGACTGATGACGTGGCTCGTCATTAGCCACTAATGACCCAGCTAAACCACCGATAGAGCCACTGCCATGTGGGCCCAGGCCCTAATTAACTTAGATTAGCACTAACTAATTTGGTTACTTAGCTGAGTCACTGACCAGTGGGCTCCACTGGTCAGTTTTGACCTGGACCAGCCGCTGTTGACCAGCTGCCGTCACAGTGACGCAGTGCTGACGCAATAACTCATTTTCTGGATTTATTATTATTCAGAAAATTCCAGAAAATGGTATAAACTTCTAAAAATCATATAAAATCAACCGTAGCTCAGAATGAAATAATTTATATATGAAAAATTATCAGAAAAATGCAATCTATCCATCTGTATCATTTTCACGCATGTAAAAATAAGTTATACCTGCTGTATAGGGGAAAACATGATAATGACATTATAAATGCTAAATATGGAGTTTGCATATGAACCCTTAGTTCATATGGACCTCATTTAAACTGTTGCTAGATGCATTAGTGTAAATCATAACATTCTTGACATGTCATGACCATGCATCATATTGTCGCATTGCATTGATTGTGTCCTTCTCTGTTTGCCGGTAACCGTCCCCTCTCAGTAGCCGATGCTCCGATGACGTGATCGATGACACCGATGAAGAACTATAATATCTTCAGAAGTGCCAGGCAAGCAAAACCCCCTTGTCCATTCCGATACAAACCCACTCTCTCGCTCCTGCTCTCTTTTACTGCATTAGGACAACAACGACTCATCTGTTACTTGTTGCGGTAATTGAACCCCCTTATCCTCTGCATGACCTGTCATTGCCACAGTAAATAGATGAAACCCACTAGCATGAGTAGGAATTGTTTGAGCCCTGATGTGCCTACTCATTCATGCTTGTTTGTCGTGCCTGCTATTGCTTAGAGTTGTGTCAGGACTGATTCATCAGGGATGAGTTGGAATGGTGATGAACATGTCCTACTGTGTGTGAGCTAAGTGTGTGAACACGATTTGGTAAAGGTAGCGGTGAGAGGCCATGTAGGAGTACATGGTGGGTTGTCTCATTGAAGCCGTCCTCAGGAACTGAGTTCTGTGTTTGTGATCCATGATACAGTTACTACCACGCATTGGGCCCGAAACCAATGGACCCTCCCGGCTTCTTAATCACCCTTGTCCTCTGTCCAGGAGTTGCAAGTAGTTTCTGGTGTTTGTAGTATGCTGGAGGCCGTGGACAGCGCTGACCGAGGGGTGGGCTGTGATGCGGTAGGCACGTGGCACGGTGTACCGGGCACCCGTTTGGTATCTCGGGAACCCTGCACACATCGTTCGGGGCCGTATGTGGAAACCTCGGCCGGACTCCCTGCGGATGGAACCTGAATAGGCGATAAACCTGGACTAGAGACTTGAGTGTTTAGGTAGGCTGTGGCCGACACCCACGTTGGGCTTCCGCTTGAAGGTTGCCGAGTACATGTCGTGTAAACGACGGTAAGTGGTGAGAGCGTGTGTGTCGAAGTATACCCCTGCAGGGTTAATATGATCTATTCGAATAGCCGTGTCCGCGGTAAAGGACTTCTGGGTTGCCTATAACAGTTCATAGACAAGTGAAAGTGGATACTCTAAAATGCGCAAGATAAGCGTGAGTGCTATGGATGGCGTTCTCGTAGGGAGACGGGAGCGGGTCCATAGTGGAGTATTGATATGGTGAATATGTGGACTCGTGTGCGCCACCTCAAAAGAGTTACTTGCTGTCGTAGTTAGGTTAGCCACTGAGTCAAAGCTGGCTTGCTGCAGTTAAACTCCACCACCCCTTTTGTTGATACCGATGCATATGTAGATAGTTCTGATGTAAGTCTTGCTGGGTACATTTGTACTCACGTTTGCTTATTTTATGTTTTGCAGAGAGACGTCAGTCTCGCTAGTAGTTCCGTGTGGACTTCGACGTTTAGCTTGATACCTCAGCTACGATCTTGTGCCCTCGGCAGGATCTAGTAAATAGTCAGGCTTCTCAGCCATTTTCATTTGTAGATGTCTGTACTCAGACATGTTGAGCTTCCGCATGTGCTTTGACTTGTATGCTCTGAATGTTGGGTCATGAGACCCATGTTTGTAATATCTGGCTCTTCGGAGCCTAATGAATAAATACTCTGAGGCGTAGAGTCTTGTTGTGATGCCATGTTGTATTTGCACATATCGAGCATATTGCGTGTATGATGAAATGCTTGGTATGTGTGGGATCCGACAATCTAGTTATCTATACTTAGCAGCCTCTCTTATGGGGAAATGTAGTCTAGTGCCTCCTTGAGCCATAGTAGTCCGCTACAGCCCGGTTCACCGGAGTCCTGCTAGCCCAGCACTACTGCTCTGGACACTTGACTGGCCGGCATGTGTTTCATATCGTTCCTGTGTCTGTCCCTTCGGGGAAATGTCACGCGGTGACATCCGGAGTCCTGCCTAGCCTGCTATAGCCCGGGTTCCCGGAGTCCTGTTAGCCCAGTGCTACAACCCGGATTCGCACGCTGTTGACCGACACGTTCGATGTTGATTCATGTATGCCTGTCCCCATACGTTAGTGCCGCTTGGGTTCACGACTAGCCATGTCGGCCCGGGTTCTCTGTCATATGGATGCTAGCGACATTGTCATATACGTGAGCCAAAAGGCGCAAACGGTCCCGGGCCATGGTAAGGCGACACCCGTGGAAGTACCGTGCGTGAGGCCGCAAAGTGATATGAGGTGTTACAGGCTAGATCGGTGTGACTTGGAATCGGGGTCCCGACAGCGTTGGTATTAGAGCCAGGCTGCCTGTAGGATTACCAAGCCAAACTGGTCGAAGTTGAGTCTAGAAATGCTTTAGTTATATAAGGGAATTGATTGTGGAAGGGAACGTAAGGCTCTTTTTACTCCTTTACCTTATGCCCTTCTGATCTGAGTCACCCTCTTCTCTTCTACGGGGATTAAGAACTAGGCCTTCTCATCCTTCTATCAGGATCACGTGTTACTAATCCGTAGACTCGTAGGATTGATGGTCTCAAGCCTCAGTTCGGTTCCTACTACTTCCATGTGTTCTTAGTTGATCTCAGAACATTGATATTGTGATGTTAAGTGGTTATGCCACCATTTCTTGTAGGATGTCTCAAGTCCTTTGAGCATTTACGGCCGTTATGCTGTCCGAGTCATCCCAGGCTTCTAAATAATCTGATGCATTTGCAAATCCCTTCTTTCCGTTCCCGATGTTCCTTGGGCCAGATTAATCACACTAACCAGTGTGTTGAGGTACTCCGTTACCTCGTCATATATATTGGAGCTATTATTATGACCCCAGTCGTCTTAGAGAACCACTTAGTAATCTAGCAATGCTTGCATCCCTAGTGTGATGATTCTAGCCATTATTCTCGAAAGCATCCCGTGATGCCATTTAGTTAGTAGGCATTCTATTCCTGGGTTTAAACCCGAGATTCACTCCACTCACCTCCTGTTGATAGTATTTGCTAGCTCCCTTAAGATATTAGTAACCTTTGCGATAGTCCTTGAGGTCCGTGGTATTTCCTTCTTCCAAATACCATGAACCATTATGGCAGAAGTTCTTTTAACCACAAGATCACAACCAGGGCGCTCTTGAGGAGTACTCCATTCATATTGTGACTCTGCCAGTCCTTCCTCTTCTGCATGGGTTATCCGGAAGAAATATGTTGAATTTGTTCGACATACTAATCCATGCATCCACAACTCAGAGAAACATATGTTCCTTTGGGTTGTCCCTCTTTAGTTATTTTCTGGCCCTCGTCTATCAATTGATAGTCAGGAGCAATTGTGCATTTGTGTTATCGATGCCTATTATTCTTGTGGTCTGTCAAGCCATTCTAATCCGGAATGACTAGGAGAAACAAACTCCAGTACCTCGTCCATCTCTAGGATTGGGTGAAAGTAGTTGTATTCCGCAGATCAAATTCCTAACCAGCTTTTGTTCTGTTCTACCTACGAGTATTACCCTCTTTATGTCAGGAATCTCATGAGGATTGCACTAACCCTTATGAATTCTTGTTGTAGTGATACTTCTGGCCATCGTTATTCATTCCTCGGTCTCCGTGTTATTGTAACCGGAATACTGACAAGTGAATCGTGGTGTGTGAAATCTATACTCCTAGCAACTCCGTTGCTTGGTAGTTAAAGGACAATAATTTCATCCTTAGCGTGTTGGTTACTGAATCACATCCTAAGGTTGATCGTGCTACCCGGTCCTTATTTCCGGTGCACTTTT
Source organism: Triticum aestivum (assembly GCF_018294505.1). Classification (NCBI taxonomy): domain Eukaryota; kingdom Viridiplantae; phylum Streptophyta; class Magnoliopsida; order Poales; family Poaceae; genus Triticum; species Triticum aestivum. Next base: position 233,689,529 of record NC_057802.1, on the reverse strand, counting down.
CAATCAATGAGTTAGGATAGTGTCAGTCCTTGCTTATTCGGTCATATCATCTTGCCCTGAAAAGCAAGATTGTTCTCGATCTTAATAACATGTCGGTGGATCGTGATTTTCCAAATATCTTCTTGGAAGTACCACCAGGTTGTCCCTGACCGATATGTTGAGTTTGTGAACAAGTTGGTTTCCTGTAAACCACCCCTTCTCCAAGAATCCGTGTTGGATACCCTGAGCTAGTTGGTCAAGCTAAACAACAACTTGGAGAGTTGGAAGATAAAAGCTTGCCAGCTTAGTTCATTTCAAGGGATATATCTGCGTGTGTTGAAGATAGATGATATCTTCATCGATTGGTCCCTGTGATCAGTTGTTGGACCTATTGTCGTATCAAGACTTTGACTTGAGTATGGGCTATCATCAAATCAAATCAGAACCAACGATGTTCATAATGTTGTCTTACTCGTGGTTGATCCCTCGAGCATACACCATTATATCTTTTGGGTCTGACCAATGCTATCACTTGTTCACATAATTATGGAATTCCATCTCCATGGAAACCTGGATGAATTGTTGTTGAGCCCATCAGCAACACTGCTACCTTCTTCATGACTCGTGTTGAACATCCAGCTAGCATTGGAAACTTTGTAAGCATTGCCTTCATGTTCTGCTCATGAGGTATACGTTTGGATGAAAGTAGTGACTTCCTCTAATTCACATGCATTTGATGTAAGTTGCCGCCATGGATTCGAGAAAGTTTGTTTCGCTTCCTCTGGAATCATCCCAAGTCAGTCATGCACATGTGCGAAGTATTCTGTGGTTCGGAGACTTGCAACCCTCGTTCTATATGTGTTCCTAGCACACCAAGCCACTGATTGATTTGTTCAAGGGAAAAGGAGTTGTTGTGCAAATCCTAGGTCATGCACAAGACTTCGTTACCCTAGATGATGGTTCCCCACCTGAACTCGGTAGTGTTTTATCATAAGACTACTATGTGGTCATGCTTGTCTGGGACAGCGTGTTCACATGTGTTTGTAGCAGAACCAGCTCATGTTTTGGAGCTTGCTATCGTAGTTCATCCCCTGAGAATCTCGCAACGTCATCTCGTCGATTTGTGTTGCAAACTTTCATTTTCCTTCTAGACTTGATGAGTCTGGAATATCCTGACACCAACCAGATCTGAATCTCGGGCAGATATGATGGTTGGAACATTTTCCAAGAATTATAATATTGGTCTCTCGATAACCGGTAAAGTGGATGTCGTGGCCAACACACCCAGCCGGAAGACCTATTATGGTAGTATCTTGATTGAGTAAGTTGGCCACCTCCCCATAAGGATTTCTTAGGATTTATTCCACTAGTTATTCCTTATGGATTTCTGCGCACCCGAAGTCCGACCTACTACTTGATGTTCAAGATACCAAACCACATCTAATGGGTTACGCTAGAACATCAAGGAGAACATTAGAAGCGGAGTGCTAAATGTCTCTCGGTCGATCATCCAGATTTTGCTTCCTTGGCCTCGCTAAGGTGAAATCTGAGAAGGTGTTATCTTCCTTTGCATCTGCATCGTCCATCACTATTCATCATGGTGGTATGTTGTGTTGCCAGGATCCTTGACACGGATATTGGTACAACCTTGATGAATACGGAAATGCTCAAGTTCTTGAGAGCACGCACAAGCACTAGGTGTTATCATCGGCACTAACTGGAATTGCCCCCAGTTTCCTTCGGTTATGCTAAACCTTTCAAACAGTAGATTCACTCTCTACTGTCGAGTTTCTCCCCAGTTACTAGAATCATTCCTAGCATTTGCATTTTTTGTTCCCAGCTTGCATCGTCATTGTGCCATCCTACCTTGGATTACCCTTCCCAGTAATTACTGATAAGGACCATCTTCAAAAGTGGTCCCACCAGGGGTTCCGACCATTTCTAGTGATAAGAAAATCACCCTTGTGTTGTCATTCAACAAGGTAGTCCACATCGTCCATCCTAGCCCGAGTGTGTCGTTCTCCCGAACTCCCTCGAACGATCGTTTGTGTTTGCCTTAGGCTAGTATAAAGAGTTTCAATGATCTTAGGATCAAAAGTAATTCTTTTTGCCACTTAAGGAATAGTTCTACGAGTCACCTTCCCCAAGGTGCCCCGTTATGGAATCGTGGGAATTATCTCCTCGCTACTTTGAAACCATGCACCGTCTTATTCAGTGTGGAATTGTGTTTATCAACTTGAATCTTCGTTCTCTGTTTCACTTCATCCCTCTCTCGATGTATGTGTTGAGTCTCAGCTCAAGAGATACTCAACGTCGCATTCCGTGACTTGATCGTGAGTTGCTCGATCTTTAAGGAGATCAATTTCTATAGAGTTTCCCTTATCGTCATCGTGTCGGATGAAGATCTCGAAAGCAAAGACGTCAACGTTAATTGAAGCAACGGATCAACATCTTCGTGAAGGGCAGTTGGACCGAGAAGACTGTGATAGTTTTGTGACCCCTCTGTCTTCTTACTTCACTTCTTGAATCTCGGGACGAGATTCTTGTTTAGTGGGGGTGAGTTGTCACAGCCCTAGAAATCTTCTTGTAATTAGTGGCATTGCATCCATGCATCATTTTCGATTTCAATTAATCTTGAAATGGGGATGTTAAAACCCTAGCACTAAATGAAATACAATTAGGGTCAAATTAAATCTTTTCGATCTACCCAAAATGGCCTTCAGAAAAGTTCATCAATTTTGGAATGGGTGAAAACTTCTCCCAAAAATGATGCACACATTTCTAGGACATTTATGGATTTTGGAGTTAATTCATAAGTATTTGAATTTGGACAATTAAATTCTATAAATACTCTTAAATGTCCAAATAATCTTGAAAGCATTTGAGGGCCGTGGGAAATAATTTCCCAAGTGCCACAAATATTTTGAGCATTTTACAAAGTGGTTTGGCATTTTTGCTAAATCGAACCAATTGCAGAAAATAGAAAACAGAAAGAAATAAAAAAGGAAGCAGAGACTTACCTGAGGCCCACTTACCTGGTGGCCTAGCAGATTCGGCCCAGCCCACCTCCTCCTTCCTGTCGTCTTCCTCCCCAGGCCAGTAGGCAGAGCGCGTGGACGCAGCGCGCCTGCACGCGCCCCGGCCACCTCCACCCTGCCTGCCTGCGTCCCCGTCACCCTGGATCTCTCCCGCGTCGCCACGCACCCCCTGGGACTCTCTCACTCTCTCCTGACCTTCTCCCTCTCCTCTGTCTCTCTTCATCGCTCTTCCCCTCACGTGCCTGAGCACGCTGCCATGAACCACCGCGGCCACCAGCATCCTCGCGGCCATCCAACTAGCCTACAAGCTCCGCCTCGGATCCATGAAGCTCTACGCCGACGCACGTGATGCCGGAGCGCCCCGCAGCGCCGCTATCGCTGTTGTCTTCTTCCTCTGCTCTGAGCGCCGCCCCGTTCGATTCGTCACCGTCGAGGCTTCCCCGACCTCTCCGACGACGCCTTAGAGTTCACTGTGAGCTCCTGTTGCTTCCCCCTCGCTCTCCCCCTCTGTTCTCGTCCCCTAGCCCCGTCTTCCGACCCAGCCCGAGAGCTCACTGCCGCCGGCCATGGCACCGCCGTAGCTAGAGCGCATCTACCACGCATTCGAGCCCACCCCCGTGCTCAGCAAGTCCGCAGGGCTCCGTAGCAACCCGCAGCTCGTCCTCCCGTGCACCAAAACGCTGTGTTCGAGCGTGCCCATACTCCGGCCGCCGCGGAAGTGCTCGCCGCCGTCACCTCCGGCCATTCCAGCTGCTGCTGCTACCACCACTAGATGCGCGGGAGCTCCAGCAATCCGTAGGAGCAAACCCCGCCTCAAACCGTGGGCTATCGCGAGATCCCGACGATCTCCGTCGCGCGAAATGGTCGTCGTCGGCGAAACTCCGGCGACTGATGACGTGGCTCGTCATTAGCCACTAATGACCCAGCTAAACCACCCATAAAGCCACTGCCATGTGGGCCCAGGCCCTAATTAACTTAGATTAGCACTAACTAATTTGGTTACTTAGCTGAGTCACTGACCAGTGGGCTCCACTGGTCAGGTTTGACCTGGACCAGCCGCTGTTGACCAGCTGACGTCACAGTGACGCAGTGCTGACGCAATAACTCATTTTCTGGATTTATTATTATTCAGAAAATTCCAGAAAATGGTATAAACTTCTAAAAATCATATAAAATCAACCGTAGCTCAGAATGAAATAATTTATATATGAAAAATTATCAGAAAAATGCAATCTATCCATCTGTATCATTTTCATGCATGTAAAACTAAGTTATACCTGCTGTATAGGGGAAAACATGATAATGACATTATAAATGCTAAATATGGAGTTTGCATATGAACCCTTAGTTCATATGGACCTCATTTAAACTGTTGCTAGATGCATTAGTGTAAATCATAACATTCTTGACATGTCATGACCATGCATCATATTGTCGCATTGCATTGATTGTGTCATTCTCTGTTTGCCGGTAACCGCCCCCTCTCAGTAGCCGATGCTCCGATGACGTGATCGATGACACCGATGAAGAACTATAATATCTTCAGAAGTGCCAGGCAAGCAAAACCCCCTTATCCATTCCGATACAAACCCACTCTCTCGCTCCTGCTCTCTTTTACTGCATTAGGACAACAACGACTCATCTGTTACTTGTTGCGGTAATTGAACCCCCTTATCCTCTGCATGACCTGTCATTGCCACAATAAATAGATGAAACCCACTAGCATGAGTAGGAGTTGTTTGAGCCCTGATGTGCCTACTCATTCATGCTTGTTTGTCGTGCCTGCTATTGCTTAGAGTTGTGTCAGGTCTGATTCATCGGGGATGTGTTGGAATGGTGATGAACATGTCCTACTGTGTGTGAGCTAAGTGTGTGAACACGATTTGGTAAAGGTAGCGGTGAGAGGCCATGTAGGAGTACATGGTGGGTTGTCTCATTGAAGCCGTCCTCAGGAACTGAGTTCTGTGTTTGTGATCCATGATACAGTTACTACCACGCATTGGGCCCGAAACCAATGGACCCTCTCGGCTTCTTAATCACCCTTGTCCTCTGTCCAGGATTTGCAAGTAGTTTCTGGTGTTTGTAGTATGCTGGAGGCTGTGGACAGCGCTGACCGAGGGGTGGGCTGTGATGCGGTAGGCACGTGGCACAGTGTACCGGGCGCCCGTTTGGTGTCTCGGGAACCCTGCACACATCGTTCGGGGCCGTGTGTGGAAACCTCGGCCGGACTCCCTGCGGATGGAACCTGAATAGGCGATAAACCTGGACTAGAGACTTGAGTGTTTAGGTAGGCTGTGGCCGACACCCACGTTGGGCTTCCGCTTGAAGGTTGCCGAGTACATGTCATGTAAACGACGGTAAGTGGTGAGAGCGTGTGTGTCGAAGTACACCCCTGCAGGGTTAATATGATCTATTCGAATAGCCGTGTCCGCGGTAAAGGACTTCTGGGTTGCCTATAACAGTTCATAGACAAGTGAAAGTGGATACTCTAAAATGCGCAAGATAAGCGTGAGTGCTATGGATGGCGTTCTCGTAGGGAGACGGGAGCGGGTCCATAGTGGAGTATTGATATGGTGAATATGTGGACTCGTGTGCGCCACCTCAAAAGAGTTACTTGCTGTCGTAGTTAGGTTAGCCACTGAGTCAAAGCTGGCTTGCTGCAGTTAAACTCCACCACCCCTTTTGTTGATACCGATGCATATGTAGATAGTTCTGATGTAAGTCTTGCTGGGTACATTTGTACTCACGTTTGCTTATTTTATGTTTTGCAGAGAGACGTCAGTCTCGCTAGTAGTTCCGTGTGGACTTCGACGTTTAGCTTGATACCTCAGCTACGATCTTGTGCCCTCGGCAGGATCTAGTAAATAGTCAGGCTTCTCAGCCTTTTTCATTTGTAGATGTCTGTACTCAGACATGTTGAGCTTCCGCATGTGCTTTGACTTGTATGCTCTGAATGTTGGGTCATGAGACCCATGTTTGTAATATCTGGCTCTTCGGAGCCTAATGAATAAATACTCTGAGTCGTAGAGTCTTGTTGTGATGCCATGTTGTATTTGCACATATCGAGCATATTGCGTGTATGATTGAAATGCTTGGTATGTGTGGGATCCGACAATCTAGTTGTCTATCCTTAGCAGCCTCTCTTATGGGGAAATGTAGTCTAGTGCCTCCTTGAGCCATAGTAGTCCGCTACAGCCCGGTTCACCGGAGTCCTGCTAGCCCAGCACTACTGCTCTGGACACTTGACTGGCCGGCATGTGTTTCATATCGTTCCTGTGTCTGTCCCTTCAGGGAAATGTCACGCGGTGACATCCGGAGTCCTGCCTAGACTGCTACAGCCCGGGTTCCCGGAGTCCTGTTAGCCCAGTGCTACAACCCGGATTCGCACGCTGCTGACCGACATGTTCGATGTTGATTCATGTATGCCTGTCCCCATACGTTAGTGCCGCTTGGGTTCACGACTAGCCATGTCGGCCCGGGTTCTCTGTCATATGGATGCTAGCGACATTGTCATATACGTGAGCCAAAAGGCGCAAACGGTCCCGGGCCATGGTAAGGCGACACCCGTGGGAGTACCGTGCGTGAGGCCGCAAAGTGATATGAGGTGTTACAGGCTAGATCGGTGTGACTTGGAATCGGGGTCCCGACATCACTAAGGAAGGAAGTCACCTCGTTCTCGAGAGCTCTAGCTCGTGCTCGTGTCATGGGTCCTCTTGGCTCTTGATGAGACGATGGTAGGTCCATGGGGATGATCGTAGGATGCTCCGCTTCACCCTTCGCATAAGAAGGCTAGGCACGGTGTATGTGCTCGGGCCCGTCCCTGCAGCATCGATAAATCCAACGGCTGAGCTCTGTCTAGCGGGCCGGCCCCGTTCACGTCACCTCTTGGCGTCGTTGGTACTTGGCCTTCTCACGTGATAAGCTTAGGAGATTCGTTCGATGCAGGTTGTCTAACCATCTCGCAGGGCCACCTCAGCCATCAAGAATCAAGACCAGGCGCAACCCGCCTTGAGGTAGGGCCTCGTGAGTCCCGTGCTAGCTCAGGAGTACCCAGACACACATCGTCTAGCCCTCCCGTGCAAGCCACGTGTCAGGGCGGGGTTGTACACGGCCCGGGGGCTCCCCGCAGTAGGGAGTCCCCTCCGACGTACCAGTGGAAGCACCATGCTCCGTGCTGGCCATCGACACTACCGAGGAGCGGTTATGCCCGTGCAAGTGCGGAAGCGCTATGCTCCGCACTGGTGATAAACAACTGAGGGCGGCCCCATGGCCGTATCAACCTCAGGGAGCCCTTGAGCTCAGTGTCCGGCCTCATTGCAACACCTCCCCTCGGGAGAGTCGCGCGAGGTGGCTGGGCACGGGGCTGCGCTCGGGTCACGCCCAAGCGTACGCCAACCAGCCAGGTCCCCCGGACGTGGTCGTCGCGGGCCCCTCCCGAGCCGAGCCTCGGCGAGGACAAAGGTATGAAGGTCGTTTGAGCGTCAAGGGGGACTCCTGAGCATCGCGACTCATGAGCCTAACTGGCCACGTAGCCCCTCACTCCTTGGTCTCATCCTGGTGATCCGGATGACCCAACGGCGGATGAGGTATGCGTGGGGTCGGGCCCTGTCGATGCAGAACACAAGACCTACCCTTGCGTCTCCTTTCCATAAGCTGTTTGCCCATCAAGGGGGACTCCTGAGCATCGCGACTCAGGAGCCTAACTGGCCACGTAGCCCCTCACTCCTTGGTCTCGTCCTGGTGATCCGGACGACCCAACGGCGGCTGAGGTATGCGCGGGGTCGGGCTCTGCAGACGTAGAACGAAAAGCAAATGGGAAGGAAATCGCAAAATCCCAAAAGCAAATATTACAAGACATATTGTTCTCCGAATATCAAACACAAGTTTAAACGCCTCCACGAGGCACGGTACTTGTTGCAGGAGTCTAAACAGGAAAGGAGCCGCAAGCAAGTCATTCCTGGACACTGCCGGCGCCCGCAAGAGGCGCTCCTTCCTTGGTGGCGTCGCCTTCACCCATGCCACCGGCCGGAGCTGTAGGATTAGTGGCACCGCCGGTCGAAGGCGCGGGAGCGAAGGCGCGGAACTTCTTCAGCAGGGCCTCCACCTGACCCTTCACGGCTGCGGCAGCGGCTGCGCAGTGTTCGTCGTCCACAATTTCTAGCAGCTCGTCAAGGCGGGCGGTAGGATCGCGAAGATGGAGGTGGCTGAAGACGCGTGTTAGCACAGCTGAAGAAAGGACACAAGCCTCTTCCTCCAACATGGGGCTGAGGCCGCTCACGACTTCCTCAAGCGCCGCGACCAAGTAGGGAAGCAGCTGGGCGGGGCCATCCTCGTCGGTGGTCAGCGGCTTCTCCAAGCCCTTCTCATAGAGTGTCTTCAGTGCCACGCGAGACCTCTCCTCGAGGAGCGTGAAGGCTGCGCGGTCCTCGGCCAGAACCCTTGGCGTCAAGTTCGGCTTTGTCCGCCTTCACCTTCCGCTCCAGCTCCTCCAGCTGGCCGCGCTCGGTGGCCTGCGCCTTTGCCGACTGCTCCAGCTCGGCGTCGTGACCCTTGATGGCATCTTCCCGAGCCTTCATCTTGTCCTCCTCCGCCTTGCGGCTACGGGCTTCTTCTGCATGCTCATTGCGCAAGGTCTTTAGCTTGGCTTCCAGCGCCCGATAGCGATCCTGTGCGGCTTTGACGTTCTTCAGCGCCACCTCGCGAGCAGCCGCTGCTTGGGCGGCAGCCTGCTTCTCCTTCTCGGAGGTCGCCGTGGCCTGGCTCAGCGCTGCCCGAACGGATACGTCAGAATGGAGCCAGCCAGAGACTAGCTCCAGGCGCCCAGCCACCAGGTGGGGGTCGGCGCCCTGAAAGAGCGCGCTCCAGGATGTCAGGGGAGGCGGAAGGACCTGGAATCAACGGTGCAGTGGGAGAAGGAGGAAAAGGTATCGTCACCATAGCCTGGGAGACTAGGGGCTCCTGAGCCTTGGAGACCTCAGCAGCCGTGCCGGACACCGGTGCCTCCGGAGCCAGCGGGGCCACGGGGGCTGACTCCTCCCGAGGATTCTCCCCCAGGCCTCGCGAGGACAACCAAGCTGGAGAGACATGAGCAACAACGCTGCCTTTCTCCATGGAGGGAGACGCAGCCGGAGCAGGCAGGCTGGTCCCGAGCAGCACCACCGCCCCTCCTTCTTCTTCTTCACCGCAGGCGTCGGCCTAATCGCACAGCGGAGAAGCGTCAAGGTCAAGCAGCTGAAGCAAGAACGAAACAAGGCAAGAGCACTTACTATTCCACCGCGGTGTAGTACACCCTCCTCTTGCTAAGCTTGAAGCCCGAGAGCCTCCCAGCCTGGGGCGCGGGCGCACGGGCTCCAGTGGCAGAGGAAGGAGCAGCAGACGGGCCAGAAGCAGCCCCAGGCGGCGTCGGAACAGGAGTGTCATCTCGGGAAACCAACGTCGACCTGCCCTCGTCGGGATCACGGGAGGCTCCCCCCTGCGGAGGTCATCAGTCTCGTCGTCGTCGTCCGGCATGGTGACGAGGAGGTAAGCTTTGCACAAGGGGGAGGTGTCCCCATCCCCTCGGGGGTCGCCTCTGAGTCGCGCTCGTCTTCTTCCTCCTCTTCCTCCTCCTTGCGAGAGTAGTCAGGAGACACCTCCAACGGCACCGTCGCAGCCGGGACCACAGGAGGCGCTGGCGGCACCAGCCCGCGCCCATCAAAGGTTGGCCTGGCAGCCACGACCTGCGCCCCGTCCTTGCGGCGGAACAAGGGAACGAAGGCACCCGGCGGGTATTCCTGGTCGTCCCAGACCAAGGGGCGGAGAGCCGCAGCCAGCTCTTCATCAGGCAAGGCTTCCGGGCTCAATCGAAGCTTGTCTTCTTCGCCCCCAAGCTTCCATAAGGGGCGCGTACGCGCCCGAAGCGGGGCCACGCACAACATCAGGAATTCCCTCGGGAGCATTGCTCCTGTCACCTTCGCCACCTTCGCATTACCCGGCTTCAGGTCGGCATTCATCTTCTCCAGCTCTGACGTCGCCCGGTCATCAGTGAGCTTCGCACGAGACCACCCCGCGTCGGACTGGGGCATCTCCGTTGGCAGCACCAAGCGTGGGTGGACGCACTTGGCGTCCATCATGACCCATTTGCTCCTAAAGCTGTCGGCCTTCTTCCCAGCATTCGAGACGAGTTAGCCTTGCCAGCCGCAATGAATTTGATGCACCCGGAGGTACGACCATCATTGATGTGAAGGAAGAAGAAGTGGCCCAGCAGAGCCACGGACGGCATCACGCCGACATACGCCTCGGAGTAGAAGGCAAAGATCGATAGAAGGAGAACAGAGTTGGGTTGAAGATGCAGCGCCTGCAGCCCGTAATGGCCAAGGACATCATTGAAGAAGTCGGAGAAGGGGGGAACCAGCCCCGCGATGATGTTGCTCATGAAGAAGGGGAAGAAGGTGCTTCCTGTGAGCTCCGGCATGACAGAGCCAGCCCGGAGCTCGGTCTTCCCCCTCTTGTTGCTCTCTCCTGCTGTCAGTAGGCGCGTGACGGCGAGGTTCTTCTCCGAGACATTGGGCGCATCCAGAGCCGGCTCGTACCAGGCGGGCGACGAAGAAACCTTGGCCTTTTGGGGCGCCATTGGTCGCTGATTCGGAAGGGGATGGGAGCAGATCTGGAGATTTCGGAAGCGAGGGGCGAGAGAGGTGATCTAGAGCAAGGCGGAAGGAAGCAATGAAGGCAAGCGTAGCCCGTGCCAGCCTTTTGTCAGACGGGCAGTTGCCGAGGCAGCGTGGGGAAGCGGAGACGCCCACGTCCAAGCAATCGCCACGCGTCGACCAAGGCCGCAGGCTGTTGGGGCCTGCGGCGCTCTGCACTTGCCCTTTGGCTTCGCCTCGAAGCCAAGTCCGAGCGCGCCTTGGGCCCGGGGGCTACTGTTGGCGTTTAGGGAACGGGGGTCCCCAGACTTGCCTGCCTGCGACCCACGGTGTGGCTCCACTCGTGGCCCAGTACGGCCCGTCTTCACCAACAAACGCTCAAGACCCCTGTGAGGGGCCAAGCCTCGCGAGGCGGACGGCACAAGACCTCCTTGGGAGCGGCCTCACCAGGCTGGCTCGCGAGGGGCGGAGAGATCAAGGCAAGGCGAACCTCGCGAGGTTCTTACGACGTCAGTCGTGACGACCAAGACCAGGTGGGCGCCAGCGCACACATTGTCCTCGTTTCCTCTTTGGTGCTAAGGAAGCAAGCGCAGGCGAGGAGTACCGAGGCATCAGGCAAAGGTTTCCATATCGGTGCAACGAGACCAAGACCAGCAGGACGGAGGTGACCGTGTAGCCCAAGACGGCGTCACCACCAGAGCCTTTGGCAGGCGAAGACCACCTTTAGTCAGGATAGCTTGTACTAGCTGTCCCCCTTCAAATTGGCCGTTGTTGGCTCCCTTCCCGCTCAATATTTTGGGAGAGGACCAAGGCCTCTATAAATAGGACTAGCCACCACAGTAGGAGGCAACTCAGCTGGGAGAGATTCAGATCATCCTCACACTCACCAAGCACAAGAATACCTCACCTCAGGAGGCTGTTCTTCCCCTTGTACTGTTCATCCTCAGCTCGAGAGGCAATCCACCACACCACACTGGAGTAGGGTATTACACCACAACGGTGGCCTGAACCAGTATAAATCTCGTGTCTCTTGTGCTGCGAGTTCGTTGAGCTAGGCTTTGAGATTGTGGCGAGGTTGAGGGCGTGAATAGGTAGGGGGAAATCTTGGTGCGCACCCCAGTGTTCGATCCTCAAGGGTTTTGCCGGAACCTGAAATCCGACAGAAACCACCTCAAAGTTATTCTTTCCAATCAATCCATTGGGCTATTCCTATAAGTGTCACAAACAGCCCTAGAGTTCGTAGTAAAATAACACCTTAAGACACACATCAACCAAAACCCTAATGCCACCTAGATACTCCAATGTCACCTCAAGTATCCGCGGGTTTGATTATACGATATGCATCACACAATCTCATATTCATCTATTCAAACCAACACAAAGAACTTCAAAGAGTGCCCCAAAGTTTCTACCGGAGAGTCAAGACAAAAACTTGTGCCAACCCCTATGCATAGATTCCCAAGGTCACGGAACCCGCAAGTTGATCACCAAAACATACATCAAGTGAATCAATAGAATACCCCATTGTCACCACGGGTATCCCACGCAAGACATACATCAAGTGTACTCAAATCCTTAAAGACTCAATCCAATAAGATAACTTCGAAGGGAAAACTCAATCCATTACAAGAGAGTAGAGGGAGAGAAACATCACAAGATCCAACTATAGTAGCAAAGCTCGTGGTACATCAAGATCATGCCAAATCAAGAACAAAAGAGAGAGAGAGAGAGAGAGAGAGAGAGAGAGAGAGATCAAACACATAGCTACTGGTACATACCATCAGCCCCGAGGGTGAACTACTCCCTCCTCGTCATGGAGAGCGCTGGGATAATGAAGATGGCCACCGGTGATGATTCCCCCCTCCGGAAGGGTGCCGGAACAGGGTCCCGATTGGTTTTTGGTGGCTATAGAGGCTTGCGGTGGCGAAACTCCCGATCTAGGTTTCCTTCTTGGGGGTTTATGTATTTATAGGAATTTTTGGCGTCGATCTCATGTCAGGGGGTCTCCCAGTCATCCGCGAGATAGGGTGGCACGCCTAGGGGGTACGGCACGCCCTCCACCCTCGTGGATGGCTCGGGACTCTTCTGGACCAACTCTTTTACTCCGGGGGCTTCTTTTGGTCCATAAAAATCATCAAAAATTGGCACGTCAATTGGACTCCGTTTGGTATTCCTTTTCTTTAAAACTCAAAAACAAGGAAAAAACAAAAACTGGCATTGGGCTCTAGGTTAATAGGTTAGTCCCAAAAATCATATAAAACAGCATATAAATGCATACAAAACATCCAAGATGGATAATATAATAGCATGGAACAATAAAAAATTATAGATATGTTGGAGACGTATCAGAGGGTAGGAGGAGAGGCGGCTAGGGGTGGGAAGAGTGGGGCAGAGGAGGGAGGAGGGAGGAGGGATGAGGAAGAGGAGAAGGAGGAGGCTTACCGATGCCGGGGGATGGCGGTGACGCTGGCAGCATTGCGGCGACGGCGGCGGCAATGCGGCGACAACGGAGATGGTAGGAGGAGGGCGGCCACGACGGTGATAGTGAGACAGGGAGAGTGAGGAAACGGGCGGGCCGGGTTAGCAGCAGCGCGGGCCGCGGCCCAGTGCTACTACTATCTAGTTAGCAGTAGCGCGATTCCCACAGAGCCGCTACTACTATACCTAGCCTGTTGGCAAGCCGTGTGCCATGTATAGTGGTAGCGCATTTTGTTTCTACTGCGCTACTGCTATGCACATAGCAGTAGCGTCCTTTGTATACACGCGCTACTGCCAATGAGAAGTAGCGCCTCCTTTTAGCCCGCGCTGCTGGTAAGCTTCCGTGTATAATTTTTACCCTAGTAGTGACATTGATATCTATTGATGGGCCTCTCCATAGCCCGTTGATACGGCTAGTTGATGTGAGACTATCTCCTTCTTTTGGTCTTCTGCACACCCACCTTCTATTCCACCTATAGTGTTATGTCCATGGCTCACGCTCATGTATTGCGTGAAAGTTGAAAAAGTTTGAGAACATCAAAAGTATGAAACAATTGCTTGGCTTGTCATCAGGGTTGTGCATTATTTGAATATTTTGTGTGATGAAGATGGAGTATAGCCAGACTATATGATTTTGTAGGGATAAGTTTTCTTTGGCCTTGTTATTTTGAGAAGACATAATTGCCTTGTTAGTATGCTTGAAGTATTATTGTTTTTATGTCAATATTAAACTTCTGTTTTGAATCTTACGGATTTGAACATTAATGCCGCAATAAAGAAATTACATGGATAAATATGCTAGGTAGAATTCCACATCAAAAATTCTATTTTTATCATTTACCTACTCGAGGACGAGCAGGAATTAAGCTTGGGGATGCTAGATACGTCTCCATCGTATCTATAATTTTTGATTGTTCCATGCTATTACATTATCTGTTTTGGATGTTTTATATGCATTAATATGCTATTTTATATTATTTTTGGGACTAGCCTATTAACCTAGAGCCCAGTGCCAGTTCCTCTTTTTCCCTTTTTTTGAGTTTCGCAGAAAAGGAATACCAAACGGAATAAAACTTTAGCGATGATTTTTCTTGGACCAGAAGACAACCAGGAGACTTGGAGATGAAGTTGGAGGAGCCACGAGGCGGCCACAAGGACGGAGGGCGCGCCCCCACCCTTGTGGGCCCCCCGTGCACCTCCTGACCTAATTCTTTCGCCTATATATTCCCATATATCCCAAACCACCAGAGGCATCCACGAAAACACTTTTCCACCGCCGCAACCTTCTGTACCCATGAGATCCCATCTAGGGACCTTATCTGGCACCTGCCGGAGGGGGATTCGATCACGGAGGGCTTCTACATCAACCCTATTGCCCTTCTGATGAAGCGTGAGTAGTTTACCACAGACCTATGGGTCCATAGCTAGTAGCTAGATGGCTTCTTCTCTCTCTTTGATTCTCAATACCATGTTCTCTTTGATATTCTTGGAGAACTATTTGATGTAATACTTTTTTGTGGTGTGTTTGCTGAGATCCGATGAATTGTGGATTTACGATTAGCTTATCCATGAATATTATTTGAATCTTCTCTGAATTCTTATATGCATGATTTGATATCTTTGTAATTATCTTCGAACTATCGGTTTTGGTTTGGCCAACTAGATTGGTTTTTCTTGCAATGGGAGAAGTGCTTAGCTTTGTGTTCAATCTTGCGGTGTCCTTTCCCAGTGACAGTAGGGGAAGCAAGGCACGTATTGTATTGTTGCCATCGAGGATAAAAATACGGGGTTTTCATCATATTGCTTGAGTTAATTCCTCTACATCATGTCATCTTACTTAAAGCGTTACTCCGTTCTTTATGAACTTAATACTCTAGTTGCATGCTGGATAGCGGTCGATGTGTGGAGTAATAGTAGTAGATGCAGAATCATTTCGGTCTACTTGACATAGACGTGATGCCTATAATCATGATCATTACCTTAGATATCATCATAACTTTGCACTTTTCTATCAATTGCTCGGCAGTAATTTGTTCACCCACCATATTATTTGCTATCTTGAGAGAAGCCTCTAGTGAAACCTATGGCCCTCGGGTCTATTTTCCATCATATAAGTTTCCAATCTACAATATTAGTTTTCGATCTACTCTTTTTGCAATCTTTTACTTTCCGATCTATAAACCAAAAATACCAAAAATATTTACTTTATCGTTGATCTATCTCTATCAGATCTCACTTTTGCAAGTAATCATGAAGGGATTGACAGCCCCTTTATCGCGTTGGGTGCAAGTTGTTTGATTGTTTGTGTAGGTATTCGGTGTTTTTTCCTAAGTGGCTTTTTGAGAAGGAAGTGTCATTTATCTTTGCTTGATTGACCCCAAACTTTTTGGACACCTTTTCATGTCCATATCATTGCCTCATGCAAATTTCAACTTAATTTGCCTAGTGAACCTTCCTGAGCAATTTTTCAAAGTTCTTGCCCGAGGGAAGCCTGTGTGCAGGAAGCCTTCGATGAAACTATGTGTGATGCATTAATCGCAAACAATGCTGTAAGAAAACCGTCAAAAAATACAAACCTTTTACGATGGCAGAACCATCAAACACGATTCAGATTATAGTTGTATGTGCGATGCATGGCATACAGTTCAATTGAATGAACTGTTTGCGATGAGCATAACAATAGAAATGGTCGGTCAGATAAAGGTGTGTGCGATACAGTTCACCCAAACTTACTACTTGTGATTAGGCAACACAACAGAAACGGTCAGGCAAATCAAGGCATGTGCAACAAACAACATACAGTTCAGTCGGATGAACTGTTTGCGATCAGGCAACACAATAACAACGGTTCAGCTTAACAAGATGTGCGCCATACGTGTCAAACAGGTGTGTAACCAGAAATGTGTGCGTAGACCGATAATAACACAAACGATTTCTAGTAATAAGCCATGTGTGTGTGTTGTGGGCAAACACTTGCTGGTATACAATTGTCAGCGATTGATGAATTCATCACCGCCGGGTTCTCTAGTATGGTCCGTGCGTGATGTGATTGCGTACAAGACAACATCATATATACTTATAATGGACTTGGTTCCATAACCAAATTGAACATCCAATTACATAGGTGGCTAGTACACACATGACATTTTCACACACCAAAGTAAACTATTACATGCCTAATTAACTAGGATAAATGATCATCTGATCATCATCTACTTCCTCTTGTGACGCTTGCCGCCAGTGCTCTGCTGGTGGCTCGATCCCTTGTTGATTACGGGAAGGAGGCAATCCCTCATGTGAATGATCCGCCTATGCATCCCGTAGCACGTGTGCACATTCTTGGCCACAAACTTGAGGTGAGCTTCATCGAGTTTCGACATCCAGGCCCTGTGCCAGGATGCAGGAATTTTCTTGG
Source organism: Triticum aestivum (assembly GCF_018294505.1). Lineage (NCBI taxonomy): Eukaryota > Viridiplantae > Streptophyta > Magnoliopsida > Poales > Poaceae > Triticum > Triticum aestivum. The sequence continues at coordinate 233,672,991 of NC_057802.1, read as the reverse complement.
CATCCTCCTCCATCTTTTCATCCAGGCCCCGTCGATGATGGTCGATGTGAGATCAAAAAGGGAGTCCTTCTCCTTCTTGCTGCCCCAGAACCTTTAGTGGCCACAGATGTCGACGAGGTTCTTGGAGGCCAAGCCCATAACCTTGAGCGCTTTTACATCGTTGATGGGCTCCACCGTAGTGAACTTCTAGTCGGGGTTGTTGACAAACCTGGCGAAACGCTCGTAAGGCCTTGTGGCCAGGGAGTAGTGGTAGACAAGGACGTGATGGCACATGCACAACTGGGTGACTGTAACCTTTTGATCATACCCGGCATGGCCGTCGGTGTACTAGAGGTTGATGCCACCAACTTTGTACTTGTCATCATCAGCAAGAAACTGCGCCATGCTGTTGATGGAATCGTCCACCATGGATGGGTTGTTGGTGTACACCGCCAAGAGGTCCTTGTCCCTCTCGTGGGTCTCCACTTGATGCACACTGAACTCCATTGGAGCGCCGCTAGATATCCTCTCTGTATGTGTCGTTGTGGGTGTGCTTGTTTGTGTTGTGGGGCGCGATCGAAAAGTTGAAGAGACTAAGGTTATAATGGCCGCGGGAATAAATGGGGAAGCCGAGCGGACAAGAATATCGGCACGTTAGGATAGCAAATTTTGCAGTGCGTAACTCCATCGTGCCGCGCGTAACTGCATCACGGTGACACACGCGGCGCAAGCTCACGCATATGGGTCCCCCAACGTGATCGTGCGCGGGCGCAACCGCTAGCAGAGCACGCACGGAGGACGCGAGAGCAGAGCACGCGGAGGGACGCGAGCAGAGCGCTCTGCGGCCACCTCAACGGTGAGCAACAATATGCATATAGCAATTGAACACGTAGGGAAAAGCATTTCACAAGCCGAGCGCGTGGAGGGACGCGAACAGAGCGCGCCCCGGCGCTTAACGATGAGCAGAGCATGCTGAGGGATGCGAACAATGGCCGGCATGGTGATATGTGGCAATAAGACGAACTACATGCGATGGTAGTGACATCAAGCAGGATTCAGACTAGAGTTGCATGTGCAATACGTGACATAAAGTTGATCCATACAAACTGTTTGTGATGACCAGAACAACAGAAATGGCCAGCCAGATCAAGGTGTGTGTGACCAGAACAAGTGAGATGAACATTTTTCAATTAGGCCACACAATAGATACGGTCAGCTTAACAATATATACTTATAACAGGACATGATTGCATAACCAGATTAAACATCCAATTACGTTATATCCCAAATACCATAAATATTGCAAGGTTCAAATTCCAGCATTACAAGACCCAAATTCAAAGAGTACAAGGTACAAACTGTTCTTACAAGTCAAATTCATCTTCTTCAGAATCTTTTTCATGCATTATTTCTGCGAAAGGATCAGCCACCGAGAAGTCATATAGCGGCTTGATACGGCGACTTCTAAATAATCTGTCATATGAAGTTACAAACTAAAATTGAGCTTCTACACAGCCTTTTCCATTCAGCTGTAGACGCCTTCGCTCTTTAGCAAACCATTCACTTCTTCGCACTAAATATAGGAAAAACCTCATTACCTTGAGCACCCTTCCTTTCTGAACAAAGAACCTGGCCAATTTAATTTCTGGTGTGGTTCCTCGGTACTCGTTAAAAGTAATTTATGTGAGATGAAGATCAAGGCATTTAATGGGATTGTTATATTGCCCAACATTTTCCACTTTCGGGCCTGCTTGTATCTTCACACAAAGACAACATATTAGTGCCTAGCTGCAGATTTGAACACTTCGGGCCTCTTTGATTTGTAGGATTTCTAAAATACACGAAAAGTGACATGCCATATTCAATGGTTCATGATTAACATCTCAAAAAAATATGTATTGAAATCCTCCAAATTTCCTTTACAAATCATACAACATTTGTCATTGTAATCATGGGTAAAAGTAACAACAAATTGAACTCCGTTGTGGTTAACAATTAACGGGAAAGGAGCATCACCTTGATGTATAACTTCTCCGTGCATGGAAGGCATCTAAGGAATCTAACACCTTCATCCAGATCGGGACCGACAGATTGTAGTGCCAAGATCTTCACTGTGCGCAAACATGGGGTCAATCTTGTTGGAATCATTTACTTGATGACAGGCGAACATAGATCATCAAAAAATAGATAAAAATATGTTATCCAATAATATATAAGGAGAAGAAGAACAAGACTGTTGTACGTGAACAGATAATGATCCAGTAACAAGTTCGGAGAATTCAAGACACAGATAGCCCAACATTGTCAATTTCGGTGCGTGAAGGACCCTGATTCTTGTTGGACCTAATTTATCAAGTACATGCAATCTCTCGAGGAAAGGTGCATTCTCAATGACCATATCGTGAAACACCTCAACTGACAGCCTTTTGCTGTGCCAGCAATGCACATAAATCATACGAACATTCGTCGAGGTGATGTGGAGGCTAAACCCATCCATCACCAGATGACGAAGGTACTTGAGCACTGTACAGGTGCCAAGCAGGTGATCCAAATCCTCCTTCGAGATGCAAACGCCCATGAGCTCGAGGTGCTTTAGTTTAGGGAGATGAAGAGCGCGGGCATCATCAACCTGGGGGAAAAGGCACTGCCTAAACGTAGCGCGTCGCAGCGTGGGCGCGAGGCGGAGTGTGGATGGCTGTAGCGAGCGCAGATGTCTAGTATGAAAGATAAGCTCCTCGAGCCAATCTAGGGCTGGGGATAGGAACCAGTCATGAAACCTCGGTTCAGCCTTGCAGTTCGAACTGAACTTGCCGATAGCAAGGCGTCTGATCGGCTCAGGGTGCATGGCAAGGACGTGGGACAATGCGTCCAAGCATTTGCGCTCCACTCTGCAAAGCTCCTCATCGTCGATGAGGTCCTGGGGGTGGGCTGCCAGAGGGGGCGCCATCACCGCGAGAGGACAGTGGTACGCACACCAGATTTGATGGGGAGGAGGGATAGATGGTTACCAACATCTCCTCGAGGTGGCTGCTAATGAAGTCCACACTCGCCGGAGGCTCTTGCCGTTCTGCCCCAACCCACCCCCACTTGTTAGCCGGCTCGTCCTCCATCTCACAGCAGGCGGTGATCCTTGGCGGCAGTCCTAGCAGATAAGAACAGAGGACTGTTCTATGTACGTTCCCGAGGCGGTCAAAACTAAAACCATCAATAAATTTTTGGCAACACTCGCGGCTCGCTTCCCGGTACGGTGAGCCTGCGTGGCAGGCCACTCGTAGTTGTCCTGTCTAATCAAATCAAATAGCCACCCGTGGTAGTAAATGGTTTGTTGAACACCCACGGTTGGAATAATACGATCGTTTGCGATAATAACGTGGCAGCTGTTTATAGCCAGTCAACACCACCTTGGATAGGCTTTTTTCTCGTGGGTCCGAAATGTCAGAATCCAAATATTTCACTACCATGCAGCTTTCCTTATTAAGAATTATAGCCCATTTAGTGTGCTAGCTCAAAATAAGTTTGTGGGTGTTGGCGGGTGCTAAGCACTTGTGGGTTCTGTAATGAACAATGATCCCAAGGAGCCAACGAGAGTGATGTTCTTTCTCTATGTTGTCATTGATTATAATATTCCTATCTTAATTAAAGAATTGGCAAGCCATTGGCCAGTATGAAAGAAAATATGGGTCAAAGCCGAGTTAAAAAATCAACAGTATCTAACTCCAGCTTACAAATGGTACAAAAGCGCGAGGATTAATTGTTCATCAGGTATAGACAAAATCCAGATTGAATAGGGCAATAACATCTAACTCAACCAAAGTTTTTGGCAGTCATAATCAAATTGATCAGTCTGATCCATAAAATCTACCGGTACATGAATACAAGTAGTTGTAAGTAGAAGCCGAGCACGTTCAGAAGCCCTTTTGTCCACCTGAAACTTCTTTTTATGCTGTTCAACAAGTCCATCCGTGAGAATTTTTTTGTCAAAAAACTTAATCCTCACGGACATTAGTACCCTCGCATTCTACCAGAAGAATGTGACAAAGCTTGTGTGTGCATGGTTGGATGCATATCCTTACAGCGTTATTGTCCTCAAACGAATGTCATGATAACAGAGAAAATCCCGGTGCTTGTTATGTCACCGGTTGGTTATACCTTTTTGTCCATTTGTTTATGCCAAAATAGACATGAAGATTGAAAATAGTTAATGTCTAAAAAAAGGTATGTCGAAAGAGCAACATCTGAACGGTTAATTCTAGTACATTATATATGGGATTTCAATGTGCATGAAATCATCACCTCTATATACAAATTCTCTAGACATGGAAAGCATCGCAGCAAGCCAATAATCATGTTCAGATCAAAACACCACATACTGATATGTAAGGTCTTAACAGAATCCAGCCCTAGTGATAGGCTATCCATGGACAAACTCTTCATTGAGCATAGAAGATAATATTAGTAACAAAAGTGTACTCCAAGATGATATAAAACTTATGCGCACAAATGAAAAATGTAGCTTATGATTACAGAAGTGGTTATGATAATATACAGTACCTGAATAAGTGTAGAGCCAACCATCTTCTTGTAACCATTAAACATATCAGGAATTACACCCAAGGTCTCCAGTTTAGGCGCATAGACCACATATATTTGCGAAGGTGCATAACGATAATCAAGGAGCAAAATTTGAAGTGAAGGGGCATCTTCGATGATGAGTTCATGTCCTTTAAAAGAAATTCCAATTCTTACAAGGTGAGTCAACTTTATTTGGAGATAACAGATACATATTTCTTTTCCAAAAACAAGCAGCAAGCGCTCCAAGGCAGGGCAGCTGGAGTGGTTGATGCTCTGCAGTGAGGCCTCCGACAAATCAATCACCACAAGCGCAAGTATTTTTTAGTAGTGGGAATCGAAGCATTTGTAGCAAATTGTCTGCTAGATGGCACCAGGCCAAGGTGGCAGTGTGGAGTGAGGAGGAAAACTATGAGATCGACATCAGTGGTGAGGGCACAAATATAGTGGTTGGTGGGAAGCTGTTTTCGCACTAATGGTAGAACTCAAGCTGCTGGAGTTTTTCGAATTGACAGGATGTCAGCCAGGCATCCATCGTGCAGGGTATGTGCAATAGGCAGCATGGCGGGATGCAGAGGCATTGAATGGAACCCTAGTGGGAGGAGATGATGGCTCCATGGAGTTCAAAATCCTGAACGACAAATAGCTGACAACAACCGAGATTATGAGGCGCGGCGCGCCAAAGAGTGCACCAACGAGATGCGAGGACCTATGTGCGGCAGCCATCCTTGGTGGGGAGAAGGTAGATTATCTCCCCAAGGATGGCGTCCGGGAGATCGGTGATGTGGTCCGCCCGTGATTCTATGGGTTCCTCATATCGAGGGGGCCGTGGCCGCTTCTGCCCACGTTGTCGGGTGCAGGATCTACAACCGGCAGCATCACTAGCTGGAGCCTCATCAGGGTACATACAAAACTAGGGGGAAATTGGCATAAACATATATGTAGGACATTCAAAATCAATTTTCAAGATCTGGAAGAAAAAACTGCACAAATATATGTAGGACATTCAAAATCAATTCTCAAGATCTAGCTACGAATTATTAGCACGAATGCTAACCCTAGTCGGATTATTAGCAAAAAAATCATCTGTATATAGCAAACAATCAATCACTAACCATAGACGGATACCATTCAAACAACCAATACACTACACATATCTAACAAATCTTATTCTGATTTCATGGATTGGGAGAACATAACCATAGGATTTCTATTCCAAAAAAATGAGGGGGGGGGGACTAACCGGTTTTCTGTCAGATTCGGAATCGTTGTCGGAGTAGTTGTGGACCTTCGGCTCCGGTTGGGGAGGCCTGACGGTGGCGACGAAGTCAAGGTCACGCTGCTGCCGGCGCGAGACCTCGTCATTGGTGATGATAACCTCTGTGCCCAGTTTCACGTGTTGCACGGGTGATTCACTAGCCCCGACATATCCACTTCCTCCGATGGAGCTCATCGGCGGCATCCTCATACACTCCAGGCGGCGATGACCATTGTAGACGGGGGGTGCGGTCACCTATTATGACTAGCTGCCCGGGTGCGTTATTATTATGGAGCAGTGGGAGCGTGGCAGGCGGTGGTCAAAGGGATAGCTCGCCTCCCGGTGAGCCTGCGCAGCGGACTGCTGGCATGCCTACCGCCATTTCACACAGCTACTAGCATGCCTCCTCGTGACATTTCGCAGCAAACACGCGCACACCTCCCGGTCTGGCTACATGACGGACTGCTCGCATGCGTCCCCTCAAATCACGCATGCTCGTACGGCACACGGGACACGTAGCGGCTCGTATTATATTGTTTTTCCTTTTGATGATTAATTCTGCCACTTTATTGCTTAATCGAAGCATGGCACATACATCGTTGGTCTAACGTCTATGATTTGAATAAATAATCCTTTTGCGATATTAGTTGCCAATTATTAATAATCTCTCATTTGTAAGAAAATTATATCAAAACTTGTCTCAAATTTGACAAAAAATACAATATCACACTCTATTGGTGTTCGTATGACACCACGATAATTTTCATGAATTCCAACTAAGTTTTGGAATTACTGGATTTTAAAATGAAGATTCTCAATGTTTGAAATTTCTTGCATGGGGACTAAACATGCACCGAGGGACACGTAAACATATGTTTTTCCAATACATTTTGGTGCACTATCACTAGTCTCATGTAGCTCAAATTTGATTTTTGCACATTAATTCCCTAGGAAATCAATGAATGTATAAAAACGGTAAAATTATGAATGTTTTTTTTTCAAAATTTAACACTAAACTCCTTTGGTCACATGTTCGCTGCAGAAAAAGTTTGACATGCCTCTTTATGCCACATGCACGCGGTGGTCCTATGACACTCACTCGCGTGTGACGCTCTCTATGGGCCCGTGTGGTCGTCGCCTATCACTCTGACCTACAGCAAGAGAGGTTAATTTGACCAACGAGGATGATTACTTTGGTTTGTGTTACATATGGTAGGAGTATACATATAGTAAGCGTTGAAGAGGGTGGGGCCAAAATTTACTAGGCGTCATAGAACAGTCACTCGCATGCGACGCATCCATCCGTGGGCCCAGGACATCATGCTCCATCACTTTGACCAAATGAGAGAGGATAATTTGACCAACAAGGAGGATTCTTTTCGGTTTGTGTTACGGTAGGAGTATATAGTACACGTCGAAGAGGGGGGAGGGGGCAGCACATACTAGACACGTCATGAACCTTCCTGTGTGTGGGGACTTTTTGATTTCCATGGCAGGTGCCACATCGAAGTTGTGCATATTGGGTATTCAAACATCACACAAACACCTCTTTGGGCCACATGTAGACTGTGGTTGTCCTATAGGACACTCACTTGCCTGTGACGCTTCCCTCCATGGGCCCGCGAGGTCGTCGTCCATCACTAATATAACCCAATGAGAGAGGTAAATTTGACGAACAAGGAGGATTATTTTCGGGTTGTGTTACAGTAGGAGTATATATTACGCGTCGAAGGGGGGAGGGGAGCAGCATTTACTACGCATCATGAATCTCGCTCTGTGTGGGAACTTTACGGTTTCGGAGGGAGGTGCACATAAAAGTTGTGCATATTAGGTATTAAAACATCACAACCACACATCTCCATACATATGTTTGGCCCACATGCAAGCGATGGCGGTTGTCCTCTAGCACTCACTCACGCGGTTATCAGCGAGATGCTTTCATCTGTGGGACCGCTTGGTCCATCACTTTGACCGACATTGATAGAGGTTAATTGGACTTACGAGGGGATTAATTTTTGGTTCGTCTTACGGTATAGGTCATGCTATGAGATTACATAATATACTTTGAGCGCATGTGTATGCATGAATCCCTCCCACTGGATCGATGTGGGGGAGGGGGCGAGCACACGACGCATCATGAACCTCACTCTATGTGGGGACTGTGCGATTTTCGACGCATGTGCGACATCAATGTTGTGCATTGGGTATTCAAACATATGCATGCATCATGCACCTCCGTACATATGTTTGGGACACATACATGCAATGGTTGTCTTCGGACACTCTCCCTCGCCTAGTTATCGATGGCAACCTATATATTCATGGGCTTGCGTGGACATCCATCACTTCGACTGACAACAAGAGAAGTTGCCAGGGTCGATTCTTCTTCTTTTGGTTTGTGTTACTATATAGTAGGTCAATCATGGTGAGATTCCAGACCTAAGTTTGAGCGCATGTATACGCATGAATCCCTCTCACCGGCTGGAAGTGGGGTGATATAGATACATATATACTACGTGTCGTGAACCCTCGCTCCATGTGGGGACTTTCCGGTTCCATGCCAGATCAAAGTTGTGCATTGGGTATTCAAACACCACACAACACTTCCATACCTATGTTTGGGACACATGCATATAGTGGTTGTCTTCGGGCACTCCCTCGCGTGGTTATGGGCGACAAGCTAGCCCATTTGTGGGGCCGCGTGGACGTCCATTAGTTTGACCCACAACGAGAGAGGTTATACGGCCAAGGTGGTGATTCTTCTTGGTCAGTGTTATAGTATGTCTTGGTGAGATGCCCCTCCCACCAACTCAAAGTATGTGTGTTAGGGGGGGCACTACTTCGCACTTCCTGAACCTCCATGGGGTCGGGGATGTACGGTTTATTTGCGAGGCTCATGTGCCATATCAAAATTGTGGATTGGGTATTTAAATATCACACCGCACCATTTTCACACTCACACACACACACACACACACACACACACACACACACACACACACACATATATATATATATATTTGGGCCACCCGTAGGTGGTTCGTATGTTGTCTCACCCATCTCGTGCCACCAGCACACATTTGTGGGCCCCACACAATCCACCTTTGACCGGAAGCGAAAGGGGGATTAGACCATGATGGACTCCTACAGGTTTTGTGTTACGGTAGGGTGAGATGCCAGACCTAGCTATTTGGAGGCATGCGTTCATAGCTAGGATTCCTCTTCTGCGATGTCTGTTACTCCCGCTCTCCTTCAATCCCTTGATCCAAATTTTTAGTAGCCCTAGCATTTTACTCCCACGTGCATCCCTCGCAATGTCAAAAATATCTGCTCTCCTGAAGGGTTTTTTTGTTTGATAGGACATGATTATTATGTTTTGACCATGTGAGATGTTTGTTACTCCTTCTCTGCTTCAATCCCTTGATCTGAATTTTTAGTAGCCTCGACATTTTACTCCCGCCTAGTAAATTTTTTAGTAGCCATGACATTTCCTCAGACACCACCTTGGACGCCCTCCACACACACACACCCCAAAACCTCTGCTCACACACACACACACCACCCCTCCCTCGCTCGAAACCGTAGCTAGGTCACCCCGACAAGGCCACCGTCGCCGCGCTGCCTCCGTCATCAACCTCTGTCGGTCTTCCTGTGCAGGTTACCCACCGATCTACATACCCTCGTCGTCTTGTGTTTCTTAGATGATGCGCGCGCAATGACCCCTTTCCCACAGATCCCCATCCCCACCCCCCTCACTCCAGAGCGTCGCATCCTAAGGCCGGCTACGCTTCTCAGGGAGTTCAAGGAGCAAATGGCCCAAAAGAGGTTTACTACAGCCTCTTCGCTCGACGTCGGCTAGGTGGCCGCCGAGGAAGCTGACAACAATGACTGGCCACAGCCTTTCAATCAGCGGGCTAGAGTATGCTAGTATGTCGCAGACGCCAGCTAAGACATCTTGGTCCTCGACAGGGACGGCTTGACGCGACTATGTCACAGGTTAAGTTGCCCACCCCAACCCCTCGAGTTCTAGCGCCGTCGATATCATCGATGCCCCAACCGCTGATCTCCTCTAGTTCATTGTCAATAATTCGACATCCTTCATTGCCATGGAGCCCCTTTCATCATTTATGAAGGACATGTTCTGCGACACTGCCTTGGGATCCTGAGCTGCCAAGTTAGACCTCATCGACAGCGACCACGAGGAGGAGCCCATCCATGACAAGTGAGGAAACCCATGATTTGTTTTTTCATGCTTCTTCACATGGGGAATCCCTTGATTTGTTTTGTCGAACCCCATTTGTAGTGAGAATGTGTCCAATTTTTATTACTATATTTGGTTGTTTGCATTATGCCTTGTTTATTTTAGTTATTTACAATGTGATGCTCTATATGTCCAACTATTTACTGTGCAGTACAATTTCATCAATACCAGGTCAATGACCATATTTGTTTCCTGTTAAGCCTTGTGTAGTTAAGACACCCCTCTTTTTTCACATTGTGATGTTCAATTATACAATTTGATGTTTAAGCACAAGCTACATTCTACGCAATTTCAACAGTACCACTATGAATGACTATTTTCTTGTTGTTAAGCCTGTTATAGCTAGCATATGCCTCTTTTAACAGTTTTTGGTTGTTCGATTGTTTGTAGTTAGCTTATGTCTAGTTTCAATTGCTATCTTTGGTTGTTCGTGGTATGCCTTGTTTATTTCGGTTATTCACAATGCGATGTTCTACATGTGTAAGTATAACTGTGCAGTTCAATTTCATCTATACCAGTTTCCACAATACTTCAATGAATGACAATATTTGGTTACTGTTAAGCATGTTGTAGTTAACACGCCTTTCCATTTTGATTTAACAATAACTAGTGTACTTAGACCTGCACAATACTAGTTTGGATGACTGTATTTGCTTTGTTTTCAAATGTTAGTCCTGTTGCAGTTAACACACGTTTCCACTTCTTGTTTTCTTAACTAGCATGCTTAAACCTGCACACTGAAGCTATCATTTGGAGATTATGTTGTCCACCATGGATATATTTGGTTGATGTTTAGTCTGTTGTGCTACATGACTTTAGATGTACTTACACAGGAAAATATTGGGAACAAATGTTGTTTTCCATCGAGGTTATTTTCAACCCATGGCTTATATATACTCACTGTTCAGGATTAATCGTCGAATCAGACATTTAACTGAATATATGAGTAACCCATTCATTGGTAGGTTAACTTGGGCTATATCTAATATATCTAAGGCTACATAACAACATGTATTGTACTGAATGACCAAATATGCAATCCTAGGCTACATAGCAACAAGGAAGAGTGTTACCTTAATGTTCTGATGATGTCTAGGTATACATAGAAGAGCAGCAACAACAACAACACAACAGCAGTTAACTGCAGTTGATCCACCGATATTTGTAAAAAATGTAATAAACTCCCTCCGCCCCATAAATAAGATTTTAATTTATACAGCATGTGAGTATATTGGATGTTATAAGATCTTATATAATGGGACAGAGGGAGTGTTGTACTACATCATTGTGCAATTGATGTTTAGCTTCTAATATTTACTTGGTGCTTGTAGGTACATATGTCATTGGTAAAAATCCGTGCTTCAAGCCTTTCTGCGTATGGGGCAATGAGATATTGATGAACTAGCATCAAGTAAGGAAACTGATAAAGATTGTTAGTAAAATGGGTCAAAACATGGCAGTTAAACTATTTGTTTACACTTTATCCAAGACAACAGTGAACTACATGATGCTAATTAAGGACTCTGCAACCTTCTTTTTACTACCCATAATGAGTTGTGTTAGACAACTCACAGTGGGGAGTAACTTCGATTAGTAACATGCATATGTTATTAGTCTATGTTACTACCTCCATAGTGGGGAGTAATATATGTGTGATGTCATGCAACACTTCATTTATTAGCTTGTAGACTCATCTTGTCTTGGTATGTTTGATGTTACTCATAGTATGAGTAACTAGCTATGTTACTCAATTCATATCTCTCATTAAATCATTGCCACAAAAGCAAATTTGCTGAGTTGGACCTTATGTTACTACTGAAGTTACTCCCACTTTAGGTAGTCCTAGATTACAATGTCTGAATCTTTTTTCCTTTGCAGTGGTCCCCGAAGCAGTTTACTCAAGATTACCTCTCAAACTACAAGATTGGTGGCATGCAAAGGTTAAATTATTTCAATCAAAACACAATGACTATCTAGATGTGCTCGTGAAGACAGTGAAGGATGGGTGGTCGGCCATCATAAGAGGTTGGACTAGAGTCATGCGTGCCTTTTGCATGGAGGAGAGCACAATACGAGCATTCCGCTTCACCTTGTTCAGCAACCAGAATGTCTTTCACCTCTTTCTTTGCAGTTATTCCGCTTCGCCGTGTTACCTCCACGTGAGGGCCCCGAACCTGGGTAAATTACCGGTTGCTGTTGCCCAATCCCATCCCGTATCTCCATCATAGCCTTACTCTCACCTCCCTTAGCCATCCCATGGCATCTGCCATGAGAATAGCACGACAGTTGGCGTCCACCGTGCGGATAGCTGTTGCTGGAACCACGGTCTGGGCGCGACCGTCTTCGTCACCACCACCGTGACACCAACCACCCGGCGCCGCTCCTGCGTAGCTCCGCCCGCACCAGGCCTCGGCGTGCATGCCTTGCTTGGCCGCTCACCTCCCCGCGTCGCCGGCCGTCCCTCCACTGGCGTTCGCCCCTGTGGCCACACGTCCGCACCGCCCGTCTCCAGCCCAGGCGCTAGCGCCACTCTCCCTCACATCCAATTTCCCCTCACATTCAATCTCCAGCTAACTACTACATACGAAAATGAGAGAAAAAGCCCCGGGGAGGGCAGAGACATCCTGTGGGTGCACTGGCGGCTTGGACACTTGCGAGCACTCCCACGTCGCGCGGCCGCGCGCTGCTTGCGTCCCCGTTGCCGCGGGCCAGCGGCACGCCACCCCGCTCCAGCGTGCAGCGCTGCACCGTTCCCCCGGGTTGCCGCTGGCACGCGGCCCCGCACGCTGCTCCCAACCGGCCATCCGCGGTGCGTCCCTCTACGCAGCCCCTCTCCGCCCTGGCCCGCTTCCTCTCCTGTGTTGCCGCTGCATCGCAGTCCTCTCCATCTCTACGTCGCCTGCTGTGGCCCCGTCCGCCTCCTGCGACCTGGTCCTCTCCATCGCGGAGCTGCTGGAGGACTTGGCACCCTCCCCGCCCATCTCGCACTCTCCTTCACCTCACGCTCGAGCATGCGCGCACAAGGCTCGGCACCGCTCCACCCCTGCGCACTTGCTCCACCGCGTCGCTCCGCAAGCTGCCCCATCTGTGGCCGCGCGCCCGCTCCACCGCGTCGCTCCATGCGCTGCCCCTCTGTGACGCCTCGAGTTCGATGCGCCAGGTGTCTTCCAGTATTCGCCGTCATTGCCATGTCATTTGCTTGCGTGTTGCATTTTGCCATGTTATCATGTGCATTTCATCTACCTGTTTTTCAAAACATGCATCCGGTCACTTTCTCTGTTGTAAGTTTCGCAATCCGACACCCTCACATGCACCTGTTGCACCTCTCAGTCCTTGTTTCGTGAGCGGGAGAAAAACGTTCTTGGAATGGGCCGAGATTTGTCGAGTGGTCTTGGTATACCACCGGTAGACCGCTTGTCAAATTTCGTTCCATTTGGAAGTCGTTTGCTGCCACAACGGTTAACGGCGTTACCCGCCGGACCCCTCTCTCTTTGCAGCCCAGCACCCCTCCACAACAGCCCACTAGCCCATCTAAACCCCCTCCATGCTCTCCATCATCGGATCACAATCGTGCGGGCGAAAACCGCACCTCAATAGCCCTCTCCTAGCTCCCTCTACCAATAAAAAGGCCCCTCCCCCTCCATTTTCGGGCGAAACCCTAGCCATCTTCCTCCTCGCGCCGCCGGACATGTGCACCCCCCGCGGGACATGTCCAGCCGCCGCCCGCATCCAGCCCCTGCGCGCCACGTGGCCTCCGTCGCGTCCCACCACCGCCGGCCCGCTGGGGCCTGGATCTGCGCCGCCGCCGCCCGCGGGTGCCCGCGTGCCCGAGCCGCCCCGACTCCGCTGCCTCGCATCGCCGGAGAGTGCCGCCCCGCCGACCTCGCTCGCCGCCGCTCCGCCGGTGTAGCTCGCCCGCGCCTTGCTCCACCGCCCGCGCCGCGCCGCCGTCGTCCACTGCTGTGCCGCCTCCTCGCGCCGCATGCGCCGCCCGTGCAACCGCCCGCCGGTCGCTGGAGTTCCCACCGCCGCCACGCCATGCCGCCTCCTCGCGCGCTGACCCAAGCCGCTGGAGTCGCCGCTGTCCTTCCTCGACGTCCCGGGCTCGCCCGCGCCTCCCCGCTGCCTCACCGGAAGTCGTCGCGCTCGTCGGAGCTTGCCGGAGCCGGATCCACCAGAGGGTGGACGAGATCCACTGGCCCCGCGATCCAAAGGTCGCGCCCGCCCCGAACCGCTCTGTCCCGCTGCAAGACCTCGTTCCGTTTTCGCGAGGGTAAAATTCCACTAAGTCCCTGAGTTTCCAACATTATGTGTGCATCTTCATCATTGCATAACTTCGTGCTCATTGCTCCGTTTTGCGTGTATGATATATAAAATTGTTCATCTATGAATGCTCTACATGTTGGTATAGTTTTCATGCATGTTACTATTCATCTTGATGCCTTAATCCTCGTTGTGGAAGTGCTAAATGTTGTTATCTGCTGGAAGTTATCATAACTTGCTGATTTGTCTTTTTCATAGCATTTTGTGTCTTTATCTTTTGAGCATCATGTCAACATGTTTTAGAGGCATAGTCATGCCATGTTTTAAGTGGTGCAATCAATGTATTTTTATGTGCCTTGTGGTGAGTGCATAAAGCTTGCAAACTTGCCATAATGTTTTGAGCATGTTTTAGTGGTTTATAGCAGTAGATCAGTGTTCTTATTTTGTAGGCCTCTACATGTACATGCTTTCCATGCCCTTTGATGCCTCATATATGTCCTGTAGCATATGTTTTCATTGCCATGAACAGGCCTAAATGATGTTCCAGTTTTCAAGTTAACTTCATGATGCCATGTTGTGTGCTTGTTATTAATTAATCTATTCCTCTTTTGGAGATGCTCCAATTACATGAATTGAAGTATGCTATTAATAATTTGTCCACATGCCAAGTTTGATAATTGTGGACATCATATGACCTCTGTTCCAAGCTTGCAAACATGCTATGATGATGTTGCTCTTTTACACTTGCTGAAACTGTTACAACATTCAAACTTGTCTTGATGGTTCCCACTAATCCATGAGCCATATGTTGACGATGCCTTGATGTTATTTTCTCTTTGTTATGTGTACTTTCATGCCATGCCCTTGGTTGCCATATAACTTGTTGTAGTTTGTCTGTTTTTTGCTCTCAAGTGGCCTTCCTGCCAAATATGTCAACCTGTTCACAGTATGTTCCATTTTGCAAGAATCATAGTAATTACTCCATGCATCATATGAACTTGTGCCAATGGACTAAGTTGAAGCATATCATGTATATTACATGCCCATGTCTTTTTCATACTTATTAAACTTGCTATGCTTGCGGTTATGTGCCTCCAAAGTCAGCATCATAATGTTATTGTTTTGCATTGCCAGATTTCCTTGTCTGAGAATCTGTTTTTAACTTGCAATCTTTTCTTGATGAATGCGATTGATCTAGGGGCTATATGGAGATGCTTAGTAATCATATTTTTCCATGTTTAACCTGTACTTTAATTCCATGCTTTTGTTTGCCATGATCTTGCACTGTAGCCTCATTGTTTCATACCTCCAACAGGTCAACATGTTATTCCTGCTCACATGTATGCCCTGTTTTTCGCCAAGTCATAATCTGTGTTATTAAGTTGCTTCTTGCATTGATCATATTAGTTTAATCCTGATGCCTATGAACTTGAACTTTAATGTTATTTGAAGCATGTAACCTGTACTTTGAGTGAATATCAAGTTTGTGTCCATATTTTTCCTGTAGCATGTTGTTTCCTTAATTGCAAAGTGCTTAGATGCTGTTTTGGGCAGATTGTGTTTGACACTTGTATTGAGTGTATGTGTTGAACCGTGGCTCCGTCTGGAGCATGCTCTACATGAAAATTGCTTGGTTTTGCATGTAGTTTCACGATACCTTGTTGCATCCTTGTTTTGGAGTGTTTGTGATGTTGTTTTGCTTGCATTTGGATCAATGCATGTTTAAGTTGTTTTGCTCATATCTTCTAGGCCGTAGCTCCGAAGTAAAGGAACTTTATATGTAACTTGACTAGAAAGACGCGTAGCTCATCTGGGTGCACTTTAACTTGCTGTTTAACAACTTTAACATAATGTTTTGTTCAGTTCTTGACCAATTTCGAAATTTGCATATGAGGACTTACCGGAATTGTTATATGTTGTTTCCGGCCTCATTTAAACTTGCCTTGATGTGTTGTTCTTGTATGCATCATCTCTTGCCATGAGTAGCTTCATGTAGCCTTTTCATGCATCATACTTGGTTGAGCATCATGTCATGCTTATGTGTTGTGTGTTAACCATGTTGTTTGATTCTTTCCGGTTGTGCTTCTTCTCGTTAGTTCCTGTTTCGTTGCGATCGTGAGGATTCGTTCGTCTACGCTTGGTTTGTCTACGTGGCTTCATCTCCTTCATGGACTCGATCTTCTGCCTAGCGGGATTTCAGGCAAGATGACCATCACCTTGGATCTCAGTACTAACTTTGCTATGCTAGTTGTCTCGATGCTATAGCTATGTCGCGCTCCCCAGCACTTGTTTATCAAGCCTCCCAAATTGCCATGATAGCCTCTAACCTTTTACACCCTTCCTAGCAAACCGTTGTTTGGCTATTTTACCGCTTTGCTCAGCCCTTGTTGTAGCGTTGCTAGTTGCAGGCGCAGTTGTAGGTTGTCCATGTTGGGACATGGCTATCATGGATCTCGTGGGATATCACAATATCTCTTATTTAATTAATGCATCTATATACTTGGTAAAGGGTGGAAGGCTTGGCCTTTTGCCTGTTGTTTTGTTCCACTCTTGTCGCCTTAGTTTCTGTCATACCGGTGTTATGTTCTTTGATTTTGTGTCCCTAACACGGTCAGGGTTTATTGTCCGCTAATGACAGTTCGCTTTGAATAAAACTCTTCCAGCAAGGCCCAACATTGGTTTTACCATTTGCCGAATAACAACTAAAACCTGCATAGGGACTTCCCGGGCCCCGAGGACTTAATTAACAACCCCGGGCCAGTGCTCGTCATGAGTGTTGGTCCAAACTAGAGCACTGTGCGGGGCCGCCCCGGGGCAACCTGGGTTATTTTGGCACCTGTATGCGTAGCTCATACGTCGTGGCCTGAGACGAGATACGCGCGGCTACTATCAGGGTGTCGGCACGTCGGGAGGTCTTGAAGAACTTGTTTTACCATTGTGAAAATGTCTTGTACACCGGGATTCTGAGTCTGATCGGAGGGTCCCATGATGGAGGATTGTCTCCGCAGATCGTGAGTTTGTCATGGGCTAAGTTGGGACACCCCTGCAGGGTTTAAACTTTCGTGAGTCGTGCCCACGGTTTTGTGGCAGATGGGAATTCGTTAATATCCGGTTGTAGTGAACTTCAAGTAAACTCAATTAAAATACACCAACCGCGTGCGTAACCGTGAGAGTCTCTTTTCGGGGAAGTTCGAGAGGAGAACATGGTTGGTTTATGTTTGAACGTAAGTAGTTCAGGATCACTTATTGATCATTACTAGTTTGCGACCATTTGCGTAGATTCGCATCTTACTCTTGTACTCGTAAGTTAGCCACCATACAATGCTTAGTCGCTTGCTGCAACCTCACCACTTATCCTTTCCAAACACATTAAGCTTTGCTAGTCTTGATACCCATAGTAATGGGATTATTGAGTCCTCGTGGCTCACAGATTACTACAACAACAGTTGCAGCTGTAGGTAACGCGATGATCATGACGCGAGAGCGATGTTTACTTGTCTTGGAGTTCTTCTTCTTCTTCGTCGATCTTGGGTTAGGTTCCTGGTCGGTAGCCTGGGCTAGCAGCGTGGATGTCGTTTAAGTTTCTGTTTATGTATCATCCGTAGTTGGATGTTGTTCTCTTATGTATGATGTTTGATGTATTCATGTGGCATTGTATGCCTTTGTATGTATCCCCAACTATTATGTAATGATACGATGTAATGATATCCACCTTGCAAAATCGTGTCAATATGAAGTTCTATCCTTGGTGGGACCTTCGAGTTCCTTTAGGATAGGGTCACATATTGGGCATGATACCCTCCAACGGTCGCGCGCCTGCTGCACCACGTCGCTCCACGCTGATCGGCCCGTGGTCGTGCGTCCGCCCCTCACTGCGTTGCTCCATCGCGCCCGAGGTGTCGCGCCCGCACGCCGCCCACCCCCGTCGCCGCTCTGTCCTTGCGGTTGCGCTCCCTAGCCTTGCCCCACTCACCTCTGCTCCCGTACGTAGCCCCGCCCATGCGCACTCCCACCCGCGTTGCTGCGCCACCCCCCTTCCGCGTGCCAGCTCCGCTCGTCCCCGACCACTAGCCTCATGCCGCTCCACCTCCCCTCTACGCCCCGCTCCGAGGCCGGTGAATGCACGTGCCCCTGGCCCTCCCGCCATGCCTGCTCGCATCGGCCCAGCCTCCCGCTCCGCAGCCGGCTCCCACCGCAAGCGCCCCCGGCCGCCTCCCGCCATGTGCGTCCGTGTCAGCCCAACCGCGCCCCGCCGGCTCGCGCCTTCGTGCGCCCCCGCGGGCTTGCGCTACAACAACACTGTGGCAGGCTGCTGCAAGAAACAAAGACGAGAGAATTGTTTATTTGGCCCTTTCTTAAATTTTACTTCCCTATTTGGCCCAAAAAAGTTCTTTCTTCCGTATTTGACTATAAATATAAAATTTGTTCCCTATGTGACACTTCCGTCTATTTTGACAACTAAAGGTGTTAAGTGCAATGTGAAAAGACCATTATACCCCTAGTGTTATACATGGCTAAAGAAAGAGTGTCCGTCAACACAGCCAAGACGTTGCCATGGATTCACTTTAAAATCAACGCATGTCACCTCACACGCTCGCAACCAGGTCGCATGAAGATGACAAGTGCTAGTACTTCAAATATAAACACGGCATATGCATTCACATGCATGCACACGGGACTTTAGGGATACTATAACTCTCCTTATGTGGCTGTCGTCGAGATCCTCCAAGCACACGAGGCAAGGGATGGCTACCAGGATGAGCGCACGAGACCATGCCCAGGGAGGCATAACACTGTGACGCGGCCGTCGTCGTCGTTTGGGTGGCATGCCGCTGCCACCGCGTGCGCCGCCGGCGGGAGCAAGGCAGGGAGGTCCATGAAAAGATCCAGAGCAGCACGAACTATGCACTTCGCCATGGATTTAAGTTAGCAATTGCAAAAAAATAAGCATGAAATAGGTTCCACCAACTCCACTAGGTCGCCAGCGAGCTTCCCGCCAGCGCCGGAAAGGTTGCAGCAGATGACTTGTGCCAAGAATGAGTGCTAGAAGCATGTGCTGCAAAGCTGCGGCAAGGAATCGGTCATGGTCTGACGGGAGAGATGGATTGCTTTGCAATTCCTAATGAATTAATTTGAATTAGTTCAGTTCAGATGTTACGTCGATGGGAGAGACCTCCCCATGGGAAGATGAATGATTAGAAGCAGGCTATTCCATTACATCGACCCATGCATCGACATATATAAACTAGTGAATATACATGCATGTAGAAAACTTGCAGCATGACACGTACATCCTTCCAACTCTTTTTTTCTGAGATCCGTACATCCTTCCAACTCCACCGATTAAGCCTCAAGCTGCTCTCTCCTCTCTTTACCGAAAAAGGCTTTCGTCCCACTTTATAAATAAAGCAAACCGCCATAGAGCAACAATACAAGGACTAGTCCACACCACACACACCAAACTCTCACGACAAAAAGTACAAAGGTTCTACTGAGGGCCAAGTCAACAAGCCCAAATAAAGAAAAAAGAACGGCCGAGGGAGGCCAGAGAGAGCGCCCGGCTCCTAATCTGGCTCGGGGGGGGGGGGGGCAGGAGGCAGCAGTGACAGACGAACAGCCATCGACCGCAGGTTGGCGATGAAGGCGGAGATGTCGTCTCGGTCCCGTGGGCGGCTAAGCGGCCGCCATAGCTGCAAGTAACCAGAGAGTTTGAAGAGGGCGTCAGTAGCACGTCGAAGCGGAATGCGCTGAATCATAGGCCTATTGTTGATCGTCCAGAGTGTCCAAGCGAGGGACCCAATCTCCAGCCACCTTATGTGGCAAGAAGTCAGGGGGCGCTCTGGAGTTCGGCGAACAAGTCGGTATAATTGGTGTGGCACCAACTGCCACCAACGACCTCTCGGAAGCAGCTCCACATAAAATTGAGCGGACACACAAGAGAAGAAGATGTGATTCGAGTCTTCGGGGACACCACAGAGCGGGCAAAGTCCATTACCAGGACCATTGCACTTGCGAACCTCCACCCCAGTCGGGGTCCCCCCGCGAATCCATTGCCACATGAAGATCCTAATATTCATAGGCAGGCGGATGGACCAAACCGTTGAGAGGGGAGGGGGCAGAGGAGGGGGCAATGGCCCGGTAGAGGGACTTGGTGGGGAATTGTCATGATGGCTCAAGGCGCCACCGGACAAGATCCGGGCCCGTGTCCACCTCAGGCTCGTGTAAGGCGACGCAGTCGAGCAGCTCATGCCAGGCGACAGAATCCAGAGGCCCAAATGGTCTCCGGAAGGCGAGGCGTCCTAAGTCAATATGGGCCCTCTCAACAGAGATCCAAGGATCAACGGCGGTGGAGAAGAGGTCGGGGAAGCGCGCGGTGAAGGGGGTGTCTCCCGCCCACCGGTCGAACCAGAATAGAGTTGCAGCCCCAGATCCAACCGAAATGGAGGTCCCGATGCGAAGAACCGGGCTAGTTGGATGACCGACTGCCAGAACTGGGAGCTGCCAGATCTCTACCAGAAGGCGAGGGGCTGCCGACGCAGGTATTTTTTTCCGGATGATGTCTAACCAGAGGCCGCCTTGCCCTTGCGAGATGCGCCAAAGCCACCAGGATAAAAGGGCGATGTTCATTCGCTTAGAGCACATGATCCCGAGGCCACCTTGCTCCCTGGGCTTGCAGATGTCCCACCAGCTAACCATATGGTATTTCTGCTTATTATTGCCACCCGCCCAGTAGACTGGACTCTGGCGATCTCATGATGCAGAGTCTCGTGCAGGCTATAGAAGCTCATGAGGAACAAGAGGAGGCTGGATAGGGTGGAGTTGATGAGAGCTGTCTGGGCCGCCTCCGACAACCACCTACCCTACCAAGGCTCAATGTGGGTCTACAGCTTGGCCATGGTCGGACGCAAATCGGTGACGGTGAGCCGAGAGTCACTAATGGGTGTCCCTAAGTAGGTCGTGGGGAAGGAGCCAAGAGGCAGTTAAGACGGTTAGCAGTGCTCAGGCATTCATCCGGAGAGTGGCCCATCACCATCACATCGCTCTTGTCGAAGTTGATCTTGAGGCCAGACATTTGTTGGAAGCAGAGGAGGAGGAACTTCATATGAGAGATGAACGTCTCCGAGCCTTCCACCGTAATGAGGGTGTCGTCGGCATACTGGAGGAGGGAGATCTCAGAGTCACCGGCCAGGTGGGGGGCGATCCCACAAATATGGCCTGCCGCCTTTGCCTTGTCCAGGATAGCGGCAAGTATGTCCACCACCATGTTGAAAAAAAATGGGGAGAAGGGGTCGCCTTGTCTGACCCCACAAAGGGTGGGGAAGTAAGGGCCAACCTCCCCATTGATGTTCACGGCGGCGCGACCGCTGGATGCCATATGCATCACGCAGGTGATCCAACGATCGTCGAAGCCTTTCCGAAGGAAGACTTCCCGAAGGAAGGGCCAGCTGACTATGTCGTAAGCCTTATGGAAATCGATCTTCAGGAAGACCGCCTTGAGGTGCTTAGAGCAGACCTTATGGAGGACTTCGTGAAGGACTAGCACCCCATCTAGGATAAAATGCCCTTGAATGAAGGTGGACTGGTTGGGGTGGGTAATGCGATCCGCCAGCAAGGTCACCCTATTGGCGTACCCTTTCGCCAGGATCCGGAAGATCACATTAATTACTATGATCGGATGGAACCGGCGGTTGTCAGACACCCCAGGCACTTTAGGGATGAGCGAAATGATCCCATAGTTGAGACGACCGAGGGTAATGGACCCTACGTAGAACTCGTCGAAGATGGCCATGACCTCAGGTTTAATCACATTCCAGAAGGTCTGGATGAATTTCACCGGAAGACCATCGGGGCCCGGGGCCTAGGTAGGGTTCATGCCTCTAATGGCAGCCCAAACCTCACCCTGGAGAAAGGGGCCGTAAGGGTCGTGTTCTCCGCAGTGGAGACCTGCTGGGGTCCGGCCCAGCAGTTAGAACCCGTCGATGTGAGCCCGAATGTCACAGGGGGTCTGCAATAGTGACGCACCATACCATAGGAGAGGGATGGTGTTACGTCTATGGCGACCGTTCCCAATGGCCTGAAAGTAGGCCGTGTTCGCGTCTCCCTTCAGAACCCATTTCTGGGATCCCCGAAGGCACGAATAAGACTCCTCATCAGTGTAGATGACGGAGAGTTGATCTTCTAGGTCTTATCGGAAGATCCAGTCATCAGGGGAGAGGCCGGTTGCGTCAGCCCGGAGGTCAAGGGCCTAGATGGCGGTCAACAAGGCCTTCTTGCACTCGCGGAGATCGTGGCCAAGGTTGGCACCCCACCCCTTAATGAACTGCCGGCCTCGTTTGGCACAGAACTGCCATGAATCAATAGCCGACGGAGGGCGCCGGTGGGGGTGGGCTCGAGCCTCCACCCAGCGGGTGCCAACGGCCTCAACAAAGCCGGTTTGGGACAGCCAAAATGTCTCAAAACGGAAGCGAGGGGGAATCGGAGGGTGCTTGTCGGCGAAGGATAGGAGGAGGGGGACGTGGTCGGAGCCAATCCTGGTGATGGCCCGGAGGGAAGCCAGGGGGCAGGGGAGGTCCCATTCCGGGGGGACTAGGACCCGCTCCAGAACGGACTAGGTCGGGGAGGCCTGGCGATTGGTCCAGGTGAAACTGGCACCAATCCTATCTATCTTGCGAAGACCAAGGTCAGCAATGCAATCATTAAACATTTGCATACGTGCAAAGTTGACATGTGCATTACTCTTGTCTTCCGCGAATCGAACGAGGTTAAAATCGCCCCCGACAACCACCAGAAGGGTGGCGGCCGAAACCTTCCGGTGAAGTTCCTCGAGAAAGGAGGCAGACCTACTATGGTTTGCCGGGCCGTAGACGATGATCACCTCCCACTTGAAATTAAGGGCCCGTTCATAGAGTTCCATGCTGACAAAGAACTGGCCCCGGTCCATACTAACCACCTCGAAGGTGGCATCCTTCACACCTAATAGGATGCCACCCGAATGGATGGCAATCCCACTATAAGGGAGCCAATGCCAGGCAAAGAGCTGGGAGCTCAGCCGATCGAGCTCCGGCAGAGAGAATTCAGTGCGCATTGTTTCCTGGATGGCAACTATGTCAATGTGTTCATCTCGCATGTACTCGAGAAGTTGGCGGCGTCGGCCGACATGGCTGAAACCGTGGATGTTCCAGTAAAGGGCACGCATTAAGGAGCCATTGGGGGCTGCTTGACCCCAGAACATGAGATGCGCTTTGGGCGCGGAGGGCGGTAGTCCGAGAACGGGTGCGGCCACGGAGCTCGGCCGCCTCCAACGGAAGGCGGCCACCGGCTATGCGGCGCTGAGCTGTAGTGGCTATCGTAGCGGAGGCCGGGGAGCAGGAGGAGAGAGTAGAGCCGCGCGGGCTTCCGCAAGTCTACCATCAAGAATCTCGCGAGCCCGGATGGCCTCGATCTGGACTAAGGGGGAGAAGCCTCCCCCTTGAAGATGATCGTGGAATCTGTCGCAACCTTCGCAAGGTGGTCCAACGGAACCGACTCGAGAGCAGAAAATGAGCAAGTAGCAATAGAGGGGGTAACGGCGGGGGTACGTGGCTCCAGATCCCGGGCAGGGGCCCGGAGCTCCGCCCGCTCGGGGATGGGTAGAGCTGAGCTACCGTCTAGCCGGGTAGCATGAAGCCGAGCGCTACGGCGGGAGGCCGTCACCGGGGAGGAGGAGGACCGGCTGCGGCGGGAGTAGGCCATGGACCGAGGAGGGGGACGCTGGGAGGCCATCGGAGTGGTCACCCGGGTCTCCCCCTCAATGTCGGGGTCCGTCACGGGGGCGAGATGGAGCACCATCCCAGAGCAGCCGAGGAGCAGAGGAGTCGGGGTCGGAGAAGGCAGCGCCGTGTCGAAAGCAGGGGCGTCACGGTCACCACCAGTAGCGGAGACGGAGGCGGGTCCGATGCCGTAGGTGGAAGGGTGTCTGCAGGCCCCGCGGAGAGAGGAGCGCGCACAGCGGCAGGGGCACGGGAGACCCGAGCGGCACGTCGGGGAGGGAGGCCGGAGGGGAGCCGCCCATGCTGGGTCCTGGCGGGGACAAGGGGGGAGCAGCTCAACTCCCTGGCCCGACACGATCGTGGAGAGGTCGGTGGCGGAGCACGCTGAGGAAGCGGGAGGACGACCATGCCGACGCTAGAGTGGGAGCGCGAGTCGTCGGAGCCCCCATCCCCCTCAGAACGGTGAGAGCGGGGGTGGTGGCAACCGTGGTAATCCCCGTTAGCCACCGGGATGATATCGGGCGGACCACCATCGGAGAAGCAGGGACGGCCCACTTGGTTGGGGGCTCTAGGGAGATCCGGAGGTCGAAACCCTGGTCGTTGAAGAACACCCGGACGGTGGCGCAGAGCTTGGAGGAGTACAGGCACTTGACTTTGACCCGGACCTCCTCCTCTTTCCGTATAGAAAGCTCGTCGACTACCACCACCTTGCCCAAGATCCGGGACATCTGGCGGATGACAGACTCAGACCGAGCGATGTTTGGGAGTCCGGCCACGAGGATCCAAGCAGTGTCCACGACTGCTGATATGTCTCCAACGTATCTATAATTTTTTATTGTTCCATGCTGTTTTATTATCAATATTGGATGTTTTACAATCATTTTAGAGTCAATTTATATCTGTTTTGGTACTAACCTATTGGCATAGTGCCAAGTGCCAGTTGCTGTTTTTTCCATCTTTTTTTACATCGCAGGAATCAAATATCAAAGGAGTCCAAATGCCACGAAACTTCACGATGATTTTTTATGGGCCATAAGAAAGAAGATGGACCCTGGTTGCAGCTGGGGGAGTCCCGAGGAGGGGACAACCCACCAGGGCGCGCCAGGAGGTTCTGGCGCGCCCTAGTGGGTTGTGCCCACCTTGGGTACCCCCTGGATCGCCTCTTTGCTCTATAAATACCCCAAAAATACCAGAACCCTTGGGGAGTCGATGAAATATTCATCCAGCCGCCGCAGAGTCCAGAACCACCAGATCCAATCAAGATACCATCACGGAGGGGTTCACCACTTCCATTGGTGCCTCTCCGATGATGCGTGAGTAGTTCTTTGTAGACCTTTGGGTCCGTAGTTAGTAGCTAGATGGCTTCCTCTCCCTCGCCGAATTCTCAATACAATGGTCTCTTGGAGATCCATATGATGTAACTCTTTTGCGATGTGTTTGTTGGGATCTGATGAACTTCGAGTTTATGATCAGTTATATATTTATATCCATGAATGTTATTTGAGTTTCTTTGATCTCTTATATGCATGATCTCTTATAGCCTCGTATTTCTTCTCCGATATTTGGGTCTTGTTTGGCCAACTTGATCTATTTATCTTGCAATGGGAAGAGGTGCCCCGTAGTGGGTTCGATCTTACGGTGCTTGATCCCAGTGACAGAAAGGGAACCGACACATATGTATCATTGCTACTAAGGATAAAAATACGGGATCCCTATCTGCCGCAATAGATAACGAATCTTGTCTACATCATGTCATCATTCTTATTGCATTACTCTATGTTTCCATGAACTTAATACACTAGATGCATGCTGGATAGCGGTCGATGTGTAGAGTAATAGTACTAGATGCAGGTAGGAGTCGGTCTAGTAATCTTGGACGTGATGCCTATGTAATGATCATTGCCTGGATATCGTCATAATTATTTGAAGTTCTATCAATTTTCCAACAGTAATTTGTTTCCCACCGTTTGCTATTTTCTCGAGAGAAACCACTAGTGAAACCTACGGCCCCCAGGTCTTCTTTCTCATATATTTTCTTTGCGATCTATTTTATCCACTCTTTTTATTCAGATCTGTTAAACCAAAAATACAAAAATATCTTGTTGCACTTTATTTTATTTGCAATATATTTATTTAATCTATTACAATTTTCTCCCGTCATCACGCAATTTCTGGCATCGTATGCCGAAAGGGATTGACAACCCCTTTAACACGTCAGATTGCGAGGTGTTGTTACTTGTGTGCAGGGTCTGTTTACATTGCGTTGCTTGGTTCTCCTACTGGTTCGATAACCTTGGTTTCATATCTGATGGAAATTCCTACCGCCGCTGTGCTGCATCATCCCTTCCTCTTTGGGGAAATACCAACGTAGCTTCAAGTGACATGAAAAGGAATTTCTGGCGCCGTTGCCGGGAAGGATCAAGTCAAGATAGTCTCCCGGCTCCGTGCCATTTCTGGCGCCGTTGCCGGGGAGGATCTTCAACATATAGCAGGTTCCTAATCACAAATCTCATCCCCTCACAATTTACATTATTTGCCATTTGCCTCTCATTTTCCTCTCCCCCACATCACAAAAACTTGCCATTTTATTCGCCCTCTTTTTCATTCGCCTTTTTCTTGTCAGATCTCTTGTTTGCTATCCTTGCTTGTGTTACCATGTGTCTTTTATTAGCTTGCATCTTCGCTTGCCAAAAATCAGTTGTTATGGATCCTCATCCACTTGCTAATATTTACAAAAGATCCAATTATGATGAACCAATTGCTAGAGAATTGAGTTCACTAGATTATCTTTATGAAGTTTTGCTTGAGATCTATGAATCTGAAAACTATGATGAAGTGTTAAACGAAGACATTTATAAAGTTATCCTTGATAGATCCTTGAATGAAAAGCATGATAGCAATGATGTTATTATAAATTCTATTAATTTCAATTGTGCTAGTGATATGCCAAACCCCAAGCTTAGGGATGCTTATTGTGTTATGTCCACTACTTATTGCAATGATCATTATTGGGATGATAATGATTCTTATGATCTTGAAAATTTATTTGAACCTCATGATGGATATGATTGTGAAAATATTAAAATTGGGTTTGGAAGAGTGTCAACTTTAGCTAAAAATAATCCCACATATTTGGAGAGTGCTCAATCTTATTAAATTTTTATTAAAAGTGGGTTCGGAGAGGTCATGACTTTATTTGATGATAATCCCACTATTTTGGAAGAATGTCAACTTTGCATGCATGAGGATCATGTAGAGAATATGCTATGTGATAGTTATATTGTTGAATTTGAATATGATCCTACATGTAATTATTATGAGATAGGAAAATATGGTTTTAGAAATTTTCATGTTACTAAATTACCTCTCTTCATGTTGAGATTGCTATTGTTTCTTTCTCCTTCCTTGCATATTCTAGGTTTTTCTTGTCTTGATAATTTGTTCTCCTATAAAATGCCTATGCATAGGAAGTATGTTAGACTTAAATGTGTTTTTCACATGCTACATGATGCTCTCTTCGTGTTTCAATTACTATCTTTCATGTGAGCATCCCTGAAATTTTATGCCTAGCTAAGGGCGTAAAATTATAGCGCTTGTTGGGAGACAACCCAATGAATAAAATTTATTTTTGCTTTTTGCTTTCTATTCTTGTGTTTTTGCGCAATTATGCTACTGGTATGATTTTGTTTTTTATGTTTTAATTAGTGTTTGTGCCAAGTAAAGCCTATAGGATCTTCTTGGGTGATAGTTGTTTGATCTTGCTGAAAAAGATAGAAACTTTGCGCTCACGAAAACAATTCTCATTTTTTATCAGAAAAGATTTTGCCCTGATTCTTTTTTCAGAAGATTAATATACAAATTACCCAGGTCTTCCTATTTTGGTAGAATATTTTTAGTTACATAAGTATTCTCCAAAGTCAGATTACTACAGACTGTTCTGTTTTGACAGATTCGGTTTTCTTTGTGTTGTGTGCTTATTTTGATGGCACTATGGTTTTCTTTGATGAGTTTTTGCCATAGAAAAGTTGGAATACAGTAGATATAATATAAAAACAAAATATGAATTGGTTTGATACAACACTTATAATAGTAGTTTGCTTTGTTATACTAACGGATATCACGAAAGTTTTGTTGAGTTTTGTGTGATTGAAGTTTTCAAGTTTTGGGTTATCTTACGATGCATGAAGGAAGGATGCAAGAGCCTAAGCTTGGGGATGCCCCGGCATGCCAATCTATTATCCAAGAATGAGCAACCAACTAAGCTTGGGGATGCCCCCGAGTGGCATCCCCTCTTTCTTCCAACAACTATCGGTATTTTACTCGAGGCTATATTTTTACTCGTCACATCATATGTGTTTTGCTTTGAGCGTCTTGTATGATATGATTCTTTGCTTGTTTTATTTTGTGTTTTAAGTCGTCAATCCTTGCTGGACACACCTATTTGAGAGAGCCAAAATTATATCATGACTTGTTAGAATTGCTCTCTATGCTTCACTTAAATCTTTTATGAGCTAGGACTTGCTCTAGTGCTTCACTTACAGCATTTTTAGCACGGTGTGCTTAGTATTTTTGAAGAAATACTCTCTTGCTTCACTTAGATTTATTTGAGAGTTAGTAAAATTTCAAAGAAATTCTCTCTTGCTCCACTTAAATTATTTTGATAGAAATAAAATTTGTTATGCTCATGATCTTCACTAATATTTGTTTGAGCTTATGAAAAGCAACACATGAAAGTTAGTCCCAAAGTGATAGATATCCAAGAAGGATAAAGTGAAAGAGTGTCATGAAGATCATTGGACAAAATAAACTTGATTCTTAGTAATAGTTTTGAGATATGATGATGTGATATGTGAGTTATGTTGATGAGTAATTGTGCTCTAGTAAGAATATTGGTCTTAAGGTTTGTGATTCCCTATGCATGCACGAAAGTCAATAATCATGCAATGAAAATTATATCGTACTTGTGGTGCATTATTCGGTGTTAATTATGCTTAATGCTTGCTTATGAGATTATTCGTTTCTTGGTTGGTAGCTTCTCAATCTTTTTGCTAGCCTTCATTTCGCACTAAGTATGATCTCTACTTGTGCATCCAAAATCCTTTAAACCAGTTTTGCCACATGAGTCCACTATGTCTACCTATATGCGGTATTGTTTTGCCGTTCTAAGCAAATTTGCATGTGCCATCTCTAATTTTCAAAATAAACTTCTCTTTTGTGTGTTTGTTTCACTCGCGGAACGGTAACGGGTGGCTAATATTTTCCAGGCTGGATGTGTTATTCTCAAGATGAGTGTTTATTCACTTGTCATTGCACGAGAGTAAGGCAAAGGTTTTAGGGATGCCCAGTCCCAAAATGCAAAAATGAATTTACTTTATGTTGTCAAATAATAAATTCCTTGGAAAGTGTTGGTATGGAAGGCACCCGTGGATACAGCTAGCCATGGAAAGTGAAAGAATGGTGGAAAAAGGAATAAACTTTATTTTCTGTTTGGGAACCGCCTATGGCATATCTAGCATGAAAAGTATTCGTAGATCTACGTCGTTTTCGTTGGTGGGATGGATACACCTCCCAAAATATTTTTATCTCTAATTTTCCGCTTTGAGCTCTCGCACCTCTACAAATCCCTACTTCCCTCCGCGAAGGGCCTTTCTTTTACTTTATGCAATTTTTATTTTTGAATTTGAGTCTCCATCTTCTCTTACAAAAGCACCAACTAGGAGGCAATATGATCATACTTAAGTATTGGGTATAGTTAATATTTGAGTGTGTTTCATGAATGGATCAATGTTTGAGCATGATGGGCTAGGGATAACTTGTTTTAGCATTGATATTTTGAAAGACATGGTTGCTTGTTGATATGCTTGAGTATCTAAATTGTTATGTCAAAACTAGACTATTGCTTTGAAGCACATAGAAGTCTAAATGTCCATGCTATAAAGAAAAGCATATGATATGACTTGATGAACATCACTCCACATCAAAAATTCTGTTTTTATCACTTACCTACTAGAGGACGAGTAGGAGTTAAGCTTGGGGATGCTAATACGTCTCCAACGTATCTATAATTTTTGATTGTTACATGCTGTTTTATTATAAATCTTGGATGTTTTACAATCATTTTATAGTCATTTTATATCATTTTTGGTACTAACCTATTGAATAGTGCCAAGTGCCAGTTACTGTTTTTTCCATGTTTTTACATCGCAGGAAATCAATATCAAACGGAGTCCAAATGCCACGAAACTTCACGATGATTTTTTATGGGCCATAAGAAGGAAGATGGGCCCTGGTTGCACCTGGGGGAGTCCCGAGGAGGGGACAACCCACCAGGGCGCCGGGAGGCCCTGGCGCGCCCTCGTGGGTTGTGCCCACCTCCGGTGCCCCCCGGACCGCCTCCTTGCTCTGTAAATACCCCAAAAATACCATAACCCTAGGGGAGTCGATGAAATATTCATCCAGCCGCAGCAGAGTTCAGAACCACCAGATCCAATCTAGACACCATCACGGAGGGGTTCACCACTTCCATTGGTGCCTCTCCGATGATGCGTGAGTAGTTCTTTGTAGACCTTCAGGTCCGTCGTTAGTAGCTAGATGGCTTCCTCTCCCTCGCTGAATTCTCAATACAATGGTCTCTTGGAGATCCAGATGATGTAACTCTTTTGCGGTGTGTTTGTTGGGATCTTTTGAACTTCGAGTTTATGATCAGTTATATCTTTTTATATCCATGAAAGTTATTTGAGTTTCTTTGATCTCTTGTATGCATGATCTCTTATAGCCTCGTATTTCTTCTCCGATATTTTGGTTTTGTGTGGCCAACTTGATCTATTTATCTTGCAATGGGAAGAGGTGCCCGGTAGTTGGTTCGATCTTACGGTTCTTGATCCCAGTGACAGAAAGGGAACCGACATGTATGTATCATTGCCACTAAGGATAAAAAGACGGGATCCCTATCTACCGCAATAGATAACAGATCTTGTCTACATCATGTCATCGTTCTTATTGCATTACTCCATTTTTCCATGAACTCAATACACTAGATGCGTGCTGGATAGCGGTCGATGTGTGGAGAAATAGTAGTACATGCATGCAGGACTCGGTCTACTAATCATGGACGTGATGCTTATGTAATGATCATTGCCTGGATATTGTCATAATTATTTGAACTTCTATCAATTGCCCAGCAGTAATTTGTTTACCCACCGTTTGTTATTTTCTCAAGAGAAGCCACTAGTGAAACCTACAGCCCCTGGGTCTTATTTCTTACATATTTGCTTTCTGATCTATTTTATCCGCTCTTTTTATTCAGATCTATTAAACCAAAATACAAAAATATCTTGCTGCACATTATTTTGTTTGCGATCTATTTATTAAATCTATTACAATTTTCTCCCGTCATCATGCAATTTCTGTCGCCGTACGCCGAAAGGGATTGACAACCCCTTTAACACGTCCGGTTGCGAGGTGTTGTTATTTGTGTGCAGGGGCTATTTATGCTGTGTTGCTTGGTTCTCCTACTGGTTCGATAACCTTGGTTTCATATCTGAGGGAAATACCTACCGCCGCTATGCTGCATCATCCCTTCCTCTTTGGTGAAATACCGACGTAGCTTCAAGCGACATCGACGGCCACCGCCTTCGAGTCAAGGATCAGCTCAGAGATGTCGACGACGAGCTGGTTGAGGTCGAGGGTGATCTGACCACTACGGGTGGCGTAGCCATAGCTGATGGCCTCGGGGAAGATCATGGTGAAGATGTTGCCCGCAGTAGGCGTTACCACCCAGTCCCACTGGCGGCGGTAGAGGTGGTTGAGCTTGGCCTCAATCATCTCTGTGGAGGCTACTCCATCAACCACTTTAACAATCGCCTGCAATGAGGGAGTAGGTGGAGGCATGTCGGGGACCTCGAGGTGGAAGAATCCAAGCCCCTCGATGTCGTGGCCGTACATCATGAGCTCAGAAGTCATCGGACGATCCGGACACAGAAGGGCGGGGTGGCCCGGATCCTTGCAGATGTAGCTGCACTGGGGGTTGATGCAGTTGACTTGCGAGTGACCCGCCACCCCGCAATTGAAGCACATGGTCGGGGGAGGCTGGAAACAGGACCTGGGGCGGACGCGGAGCCCGGGGCAAGCGAGGGTGGAGCGGCCTGGTTGCCCCTGCATTGGTCGCGGCGCTTCTTCTTCTTGGCAGCCCCTTGGCGTCCGCCGGACGGGCCGCGGGCGGCAGAGGAGGCCGGTGCCGATGGAGCAGCCTCGTGCGGAGGGATGTACTTCCAGGTCAAATCGGAGGGCGGCGGGGCTTGGGCGCCTGGAGACAGAGGACGGTTCACGCGGGAGGGGGAGGGGCTCCGGCCGCGGCGAGGCCCGAGGGAGGGCGAGCGACGCCGGGAGCGCCATTCCCCGGAGGCAGTCCGTGGGGAGCGGGACCGACCCCTACGGTCGAAGCGGCCCATCGACCGCCGGCCATCCCCGAGCTCGTGGAGCTCGCGCCGAAGCTCTTCCTCGCGGCGAAGAGCATCCGGGGAGGGGCGGGGGAGGTCGCGGCAATCGTCGAAGCGCCGTTTGCACCAAGCCTCGTCGTCATCCCACTCGCGCGTCATGGCCGGCTACCATGAGGGAGGTGGGGGAGGAGCCGCCACGTCGAGCGGCCGAGCGGGAGGAGGGAGTGGTGGGTCAGGAGGGGGACGGGGGAGCTGGAGGAACAGGGTGTGGCGGCGGGGAGGGGAACAGGAGCGTTGGGGAGACCATGGGGCAGCCAAATACTGGGGACGGGTGTGGTTGGCCTAGGGCATGGAAGAGGCCTAGTCACCCAAGGCCGATCCAGGCCAGATGGGCCGGGCCCATCAAGCGCCATAGCTACCCCGGCCGGGCAGCGACCCAGCAGATCACGGCCCCGGAAGGAGCGATCCAGGGCGCGGGGTGGGGCACCGACCCGTAGGGCTTCCCCACGACAGGCGGGAGCCGCCGCCGCCGCCGCTGGCACCAGGCTGCCGGAGAGAGCAAGCCAGGATCGCCGGAGAGACTGGAGATCCTGGAATCATAGGGAGGAGGAGCTGAAGGATGCAATGAACAGGCGGAACGGGGACGCCCGGGCAACGGGAGCCGAGAAGGTGGCCATGCGGCTAGCGGCCAGTGGGAGCAGGGTCGGCGCGGGGCAGGTGCCGGCCATCGGGCGGCCCCACGATGCTTGCGCCCGGCCCAGGTCGGAGCGACCAACCACCCCCAGGATCGCTTGCGGCACCGACGCCCGTCTGCTCTCCACAAGGGGGCACCTTGCACCCTGGCGGACCGAGCAGAGCTCAGTCGCGGTGTCGTCGGCGGTGGCCACCGCGAGCCGGTGGCAGAACCCCGCGCGTGGGGGGCTGAGCCACCAGCCACTTCGGGCGGCGCAGCACAATGACCGGGTAAGGGAGGGACGGAGACGAAGTGGAGGGGACGCAACCTCCTCGTCGGCTAGGTCAGCCTAGCGGAGCCGAGTGAGGGCGGCAGGGGCGGCCGGGGCCGGCTCCGGCCAGGACGGCGTCAGCAACGGCGGGGGCGGCGGAGACTCCGGCACGGCGCAGGCGAGGGCGGGGACGGGCGGGGAGGCGCACGCCACGGGCGGGAGCACGTCGCCAGGGCCTTCTCCAGAGCTCTCCATCCTCGTAGAATAAGTTTAGCTCTCTCCTTCTCTTTCTTTTGCCTCTAATAAAACCGGTTTAGGGAACAAATGAATGCTCCTTTCTCAGCCTAGTATATTATCAGGGGTAGAATGGTCTTTGCATGTCAAACTTAACACCGTTAGTTCTCAAACTAGGAAGAAGTGTCACATAGGGAACAAATTAAACATTTGGTGTAAAATAGGGAAGAACACACTTTTTTGGGCCATATAAGGAAGCAAAATTTAAGAAAGGGCCAAATAAGGAATTCTCTCAGGAGGCGACAGGCTGCGCAAGCGGGGAAAAAAGAAAGATATACCGGTTGGGAAAACAGTGGGTCGGATGCCCAAAAAAAGACTAGTCGGGCCTGCCTGCCTGCGTACCCGCCTGGCCGGCTGACATGTTTGCTCGCTTCGACGCCTGGCTAGCTAGGCCAGGCCGGCTTGGCTACCTCCCGCTCTATTGTTTGACCGGTTGAGCCAGGCCGGCCGCGGTGCCCCTCGACTTCCCAGAGGCTCGGGGCCCCTGCCAGAAGGTGCCTCCGCCTCGTATGCACAAAAACAATATGAGCTCCCGTCCGCATATCTTTGCACCGTGCACAAAAAACGGATAACCCCAAGTGACCCTCGGGGTCTGTCGCTGCATTTCTCCACTTACTTTGTTGTTCAACCCAGTGCCAGGTAGTCTCAGTCCAGGGTTGGCCAGTTGGCTCGAAACGTTCCCCAGATGGCTTTGTAGCGTGTACGATATCTCACGCCCAATTTTCGTCTCAGCTACAGACTGCACCCCGGCTGTCCGACTAGCGAGAGCAAACAGCTTGGGCGACCTGGTCATTTCCTTTGTCAATATCTGCTTGTTCGAATCCGCTCCCCGGAGTCCGAGTACAGTACGCTCCACTCTGCGGCCCACTCATTGTCTCAATGACAAACCGGCTCCTGGCTATCCGGCTAGCGAGAGAAAAAGCCAAAGGGCGGAAGGGGCATGAAAATGACTGAAGCGGGCTCGGACGAAACTGCTATTTCTTATGCTTGCGTTGGTTTTTCCCTTGAAGAGGAAACGGTGATGCAGCAAAGTAGAGATAAGTATTTACCCTAGTTAAGAACCAAGGGATCAATCTAGTAGGAGGTACACGCAAGTCTCCAATGATAGCATCTACGCAAACAAACAAATACTTGCACCCAACGCGATAAAGGGGTTGCCATTCCCTTAACGGTTACTTGCAAGGATGAGATCTAATAGAGATACGTATAAAAGATAAATAAAAGTGCAAAATAAAGTAAAGGTAAATAAATTGCAGCAAGGTATTTTTATGTTTTTGATTTTATATATCTGGAAATAATATGATAAAAATAGACCTTAGGGCCATAGTTTTCACTAGAGGCTTCTCTCTTGAAAGAACGCATACGGTGGGTAAACAAATTACTATGGAGCAATTGATAGAAAAGCGCAAAGTTATGACGATATCTAAGGCAATGATAATAAATTTAGGCATCACGTCCGTGACAAGTAGACCGACTCATGTCTGCATCTACTACTACTACTCCACACATCGACCACTATCTAGCATGCATCTAGTGTATTAAGTTAACAAGAACGGAGTAACACCTTAAGCAAGATGACATGATGTAGAGGGATAGATCCAATCAATATGGTATAAACCCCATCTTTTTATCCTTAATGGCAATAATACAAATATGTGTCAAGTCCCTTCCTGTCACTCGGAATAAGCACCACAAGATTGAACCCATTAGAAAGCACCTCTCCCATTGCAAGAAAAATCAATCTAGTTGGCCAAACTAAATCAATAGAGTAGAGAGAAATACAAAGCTATCTTATGCATGCATAAAAGAGTTCAGAGAGGACTCAAATAATATACATAGATAATCTAATCCTAAACCACAATTCATCAGATCTCAATAAACACAGCACAAGAGATGATTACATCGAATAGATCTCCAAGAACATCGAGGAGAACATTGTATTGAAGATCAAAGAGAGAGAAGAAGACATCTAGCTGCTAGTTATGAACCTGTAGGTCTGTGGTAAACTAGTCACACATCATTGCTAGGACAACAAGGTTGATGTAGGTGTCCTCCATGATCGAATCCCCCTTCGGTAGAGTACCAGAACAGGTCTCCAGATGGGATCTCACGAGGACACAAACTTGCAGCAGCGGAAAAGTAGTTTTGGTGTTCCCTCTAGTATACAAGGAATATTTGGGAATTTATAGAGCTGAGATTAGCGTTGGAGGTGCTCCAGGGGGCCCACAAGCCCTGGTGGCGCGCCCCCTAGGGCGCGGCTTCCTGGCTTGTGGCCACCTCGTGGCTCCTCTGGCTTCCTCCCGAAGCTTTGTGGGTGTCTTCTTGTCCAAGAAAAATCGTCAAAAAGTTTCGTTCCATTTGGTATTGATTTTCTGTAAAGGAGAAAAACAAGGAAAAACAACAACTAGCACTGGGCTCTAGGTTAATAGGTTAGTCCCCGAAATGATATAAAATAGCATAATAATGCATATAAAACATCCAAGATGGATAATATAATAGCATGGAACAATAAGAAATTATAAATACGTTGGAGACATATCAAGCATCCCCAACCTTAATTCCTGGTCGTCCTCTAGTTGGTAAATGAGAAAAACAGATTTTTTATGTGGAATGCTACCTAGCATGTTTATCAATGTAATATTCCTTTGTTTGGCATGAATATTCAGATCCATAAGATTCAAAACAAAAGTTTAATATTGACATAAAAACAATAATACTTCAAGCATACTAATAAAGCAATCATGTCTCCTCAAAATATCATGGCTAAAGAAAGTTATCCCTACAAAATCATATAATCTTGTCACGCTCTATCTTCATCACACAAAGTATTTATCATGCACAACCCCGATGACAAGCCAAGCAATTATTTCATACTTGTGACGTTCTCAAACTTTTTCAATTTTCATGCAATACATGAGCGTGAGCCATGGGCACTATGGGTGGAATAGAATATGATGGCGGAGGTTGTGTGGAGAAGATAAAAAACGAGAAAGTTTCACATTGACGAGGCTAATCAATGGACTATGGAGATGCCCATCAATTGATGTCAAAGCAAGGAGTAGGGATTGCCATGCAACGGATGCACTATAGCTATTAGTGTATGAAAGCTCAATAGAGAACTAAGTGGGTGTGCATCCAACTCGCTTGCTGATGAAGACCTAGGGCATTTTGAGGAAGCCCATCATTGGAATATACAAGCCAAGTTCTATAATGAAAAATTCCCACTAGTAATATATGAAAGTGACAAAATAGGAGACTCTCTATCATGAAGACCATGGTGCTACTTCGAAGCACATGTGTGGAAAAGGATAGTAACATTGTCCCTTCTGTCTTTTTCTCTCATTTTTTATTTTTTATTTTGGGCTCTTTAGCCTTTTTAAAATTTTAAGTCTGGAGTCTCATCCCAACATGTGAGGGAATCATAGCCTCCATCATCATTTCCTCACATGGCACAATGCTCTAGCTAGGCATATTGCATAGATCTAGGTATTGTCATCTTTGGTCTTATTTCCCATAGATGTGTTTTTGTCTGGAGGTTTTTCAAATACAACATGGAACACATCATCCATAGAAATTTTAGCATTATCAAGTTGTCCCTCTACATATCCCCTTTGTTTACCGGCTACGATCCAAGAAAATCGTTGATTAACATCATTGAAAACTTGTTGAATCATATCTAAAACGAGAACTTGCTTTTTAAGGTTCTCATCAAAGATGCGATCATTGCCAAAGAAATGTCTTAACAAATAATCACTATTGTAAAGGATCTCATCTGTCACTGGTTTTTCGCAGTTCATACCATAAAAATAAAAGATCTCCCTAGCTTCTCGTACTGTGTAGTCAAATTCATTCATAAGGACAAGGGTAGCTATCTTCTTAGATCTAAGATCCTTTATAAAGGGAAACTCATAAAACAGTCTTTGCAAGGTAGGATGAGTACGGATAAATCTTTTCTCAAGTTGAAGAACAAGTGCAGAAATAGCTTCAGCATAAGTTTTAGTCCTTTTAAGTATAGGAGCATCATCACAAGTCAAAGTTCCAGCGCAATTAAAGAACTCTTGGATGTCCTTTTTTCCTATGACATTCCCTTGTCCCATAATGAAAGTTTTAGCATCCAGATTAGTAGAACATCCAATTTTAGGAGTTCTCCCATCATCTGTTTCTACCATACCAAAGTCAATCATGATGATAGGTTTGAAGCAAGTAAAGAAGCAAACGAAAAGACGAACGAAAAGAAGGCAAATGAAAAGGCAAATATTTTTGTGTTTCTCTGGAAACGTTTTAGAAGTTGGGGAGAGGAAAATGATAGGCAAATGGCGAATAATGTAATGCAAGAGATGAGAGTTTATGATAGGTACTTGGTAGGCTTGATGTAGAACCTCCCCGACAATGGCACCATAAATTCTTCCTGCTACTTCTTGACCTTGCTTTGGTTTTTCTCGCCCGTAGGCTACACCCGGTGGGTGCACCGGCGTGCCCCATTGGGAAAACAAACGCCGTCGTCTGCTCCAACAACAGTGTAGACCCTCCACCCGACTCTTCGAGTCGCCCGAAGGCTCGGAGGCTACACCTAGTGGGTGCGCTGATGCGCCTCACTTGAAAGAGGCCGTGCTGGCTGTAGGCCTGCGGACGGCTGCCACCGAGATCCTAGACGTCACCGTCTGCAACAGAAACAACGTAGACCCTCCACCCGACTCTTTGAGTCGCCCGGAGGCTCGGAGACTACTGACGAGGGAGGACCCCCAGGTAGGCTCAAGGAGACAAGACAACATTTAAAAACATCGGGCGGCCAATGCCCTCGGTCCGGCTGCTCCAGCTGGCTCCCTATCCGGCTGCTCACTGTCCGGCTACTCTAGCTGGCTCCACATCCGGCTACTCACCATCCGGCTGCTCTAGCTGGCTCCCCGTCCCGCTACTCCCTGTGCGGCTGCTCCAGCTAGCACCCCGTCTGACCGCTCACCATCTGGCTACTCTTGCTGGCTCCATGTCTGGCTGCTCATCACCCGACTGCAATCCATCCAGCTATTCCAGCTGGCTTGCTGTCCGACTGCTCTAGCTGTCCTGCTACGGGAAGTCAATCGCAACAAGGGAGGGACTCATCCATGTGGGCCACCTTTTGTCCCCCGGGCAACACTTTATAAGGTGCACGAGGGAGGGACTCATCCAACCAATTCACTATCACTCCCTGTCGTTCTCACTCACACACGCACGCACACTCCAGGAGAAGAGGAGAGCTCAGAGCCTCTTCCTTCCTCCTCCAAATGCTCTAGGAGTAACCACGTACCACCATAGACACCTCATATACATCAGACATGCAGGAGTAGGGTGATACCTCCATGCGAGGGCCCTGAACCTGGATAAATCACCATGTGCAGTTGCCGAATCCTGTCCCAGATCTCACCATAGCCTTGCTCTCACCTCTCTTAGCCATCCAATGGCATCTGCTGTGAGAATACCATGACAGGAACATTAGGTACAGGTAAAGGCATATATAAACCATAAGGATTGAGTTGTGACTTAGCTTTTTGACATGTAGTGAAACAAGCAACAAAACGCTCAACATCCCATCTCATCTTTGGCCCAAAAAATGTGTCACAAGTACGTCTTCCGTCTTCCACACGCCAAAGTGTCCCATTAAACCTCCTCCATGTGCCTCTCGCAACAAAAAAAGACGAACAGAGCTAGCTGGAATGCATAGCTTGTTAGCATGGAACACGAATCCGTCATCAATGACGAACTTGTTCCATGTTCTTCCTTCTTTACAATTCTGCATTACATCGTTAAATTCAGCATCATGCACATACTGATCTTTGGTGGTCTCCAAACCAAATAATTTAAAGTAAAGTTGTGAAAGCATGGTATAACGATGAGATAATGCATCAACAATAACATTTTCTTTACCCTTCTTGTGTTTAATCACATAACGGAAAGTCTCAATGAATTCAACCCATTTAGCATGTCTACGGTTCAGTTTTGCTTGACTTTTAATATGCTTCAAAATTTATTGATCAGAATGTATAACAAATTCTTTGGGCCATAAATAATCTTTCCATGTTTCCAAAGTCCGAACATGAGCATATAATTCCTTATCAAAGTAGACTAATTTAAACAAGGCCCACTCAATTTTATACAAAAGTATGCAATAGGTTTACCATCTTGTCATAACACACCTCCTAATACAATTCCACTAGCATCACATTCAAGCTCAAAAGTCTTATTAAAATCAAGAAGTTGGAGTAAAGGAGCTTGTGTTAACTTATCTTTTAGTACCATGAATGCTTTTTCCTGTGCGGTACCCCAAACAAAAGGCACATCCTTCTTTGTAAGCTTATTGAGAGGTTCAACAATGTTGTTGAAATCTCTCACAAAACGCCTATAGAAACTAGCGCGTCCAAGAAAACTCCTCACTTGTGTGACCGTTTTGGGATGCGGCCAAGTCTCAATAGCTTCAGTCTTAGCTTTATCAACTTCAATTCCCTGTGGAGTAACAACATATCCAAGGAAAGATACTCGGTCGGTGCAAAAGGTGTACTTTCCAAGGTCACCAAACAAACATGCATCACGTAGAGCAGTAAAACAACACGTAAATGTTCCAAATGTTCCACCAAAGATCTGCAATAAATCAGTGTATCATCAAATAGACTAGCCCAAATCGCCTAATGAAAGCACATAAAACTTCATTCATTAATCTCATAAAAGTGCTAGGTGCTTTAGTTAACCCAAAAGGCATGAGTAACCACCCATATAATCCAA
Source organism: Triticum aestivum (assembly GCF_018294505.1). NCBI lineage: Eukaryota > Viridiplantae > Streptophyta > Magnoliopsida > Poales > Poaceae > Triticum > Triticum aestivum. The sequence continues at coordinate 233,632,483 of NC_057802.1, read as the reverse complement.
ACTTTGTTTTAAATGTTGTTTTCCATTCATCTCCCAATATCATACGAATTTGATGGTATCCACTACGGAAATAAACTTAGGAGAAAATGGTACAGCCACTTAATTCATGAAGCATATCATCTAGCCTAGGATTAGGAGGACGACAACGAATCATAATATTATTAATGGATCTACAGTCAACACGCATAAATGATGTACCATCCTACTTCGACACTAGTATAATAGGAAGAACACATGGACTAAGAGATTCGCGTATATAACCTTTGTCGAGCAGCTCCTACAGTTGACGCATAATCTCCTTTGTCTCCTATGGATTGGTACGGTAAGGCGCACGGTTGGGCAATGGTGCACCGGGAATTAAGTCAATCTGATACTCAATCCCTCGTATAGGTGGTAATCTCAGTGGCCCTTATTGTGGAAAGATGTCAGCAAACTCCTGCAGAATGTTAGTGACAGTAGGAGGAAAATAGAGAGGCACGTCCTCGAATGAAAATAATGCCTCTTTGCACACAAAAGCATAGCAAACAAATTTGCTGAAATCTAGTTCGTCAATATCAGATTTGGTGGCAAGTAAACATCCACTTTTCAATTTAATTTCTAAGGCAACACTGGATGATAGTTTGTTAGGCTTATCGTGTTGCTCAAACTCTTTTGCCACAATCTGATTTTCACTCTTCTTTTGCTCCTGTTTTATTTTACTAGCTCTAGTAAGATCATCTTTCAAAATGTGTTTAGGAGACACATGAAGCAATGTAATATGGTAATCGTTATGAACAAGAGTATACCGATTCTTTCTACCATGGTGTACAGAATTTTTATCGAATTGCCATGGTATATCACGTAATGGAGAACATGCCTGCACGGGTACCACATCACAATCAACATATGTAGTGATACTAGAATGCACATGAATAGTACGTGTTACCTTAACCTTGGCGCTGTTGTTGAACCATTGTATGTAGTATGGATGAGGATGTGGTCTGCTGGTGAGAGAAAACTTCTCCATCACCTCCATGCTAGCCAAGTTGTTGCAACTCCCTCCATCTATGTTGACACGTAGAGAATGTTCCTTCACAACTCCCTTTGTATGGAACAAATTGTGCCTCTGATTTTGCTCAACCTATGTTACCTGCACACTCAAAACACGTTGGGCAACTAAACTTTCATGCCTGTCAGTGTCTTTAGCAACCATGTATTACGACTCTTGTTCAGAATCATCTTAACCGTGCTCTTCACTTGCAATAAGTGCCAAAGTCTCCTCATCATAGCCACTAGCGAACTCATACCCACTAGCCTTAGTAGCAATCATCACACGCTTGGATGGGCATTATCTCGCATGGTGACCTCCACCATTGCAACGACGACATATAATATCATGTGTTTGCCCTGTTGATGCCATGGTGACCTCCACATCTAATCACTCCAGTTTGTAGTTCGTGATCATATTCCTCTACATAATTTTTCCTTGTCTTAGAAGCTGTCATTTTTGAAGTAATTCACGTTGATAATATGGTGGAACCCAATGAGTACGCATAGCAATTTTCAAAGTGGGCCATGTATGTGGGACATTATCATGATGTAATCAACAATGTTCAAACCACCAAACACAAGAAAAACTAGTGAATGCACAAATAGCAGCAAAAACCCATCAAGAGAATCTCAATTTCTTACCCGTTCTTACCAAGCAGCAGGTGATCGGCAACCGTTGTAGTGAAAACGCCTCAAAGCTTGGATAGCGCGATTACTAGGTGGTTTCGTAGATGATACGTGGAACTGGGAAGGGTTAATACATAGTAGCAAAAAGGGTCAACAATAATCAATTCAGAGATGCAAAGTAGAATAGGCGCTCAACAACGGTACTGTGATGGTCCTAGTCTAGACCATACTAGAGACGTGAGCCTAGAACACTAATAAAATCACGGCGCGACATGTTAGAGAGAAGCAGACTTTGAATCAATTTTTTCATTTTCTCTCTTTTTTCACTTTTTTCAATTTTTTTACTTTTTTTGCTCGCCATCATTTTTGACGAAAAAGTCTCCTAATGGTCTAAAAACTGCCTAGGCAGAATTTTCCAGACTGTGGGAAACACAAAAGTTGGGGAGTCCGAGTTGATCATGACAGGTAGTATGGTGTGACCTAGAAATTGATAACAGAGAAGCAATAAATGGACTCGGACTAGTGGTGGAGATGAATCTGGTGCGACTCGGACCGGTGGCAGATATATGTAGGGCGGTGGAACACAGGCTGGTGGCGAATTTGTGATGGAGGTGGACTCAAATGGGCTTGATGGCGGAGGATAGGTGGTGGAGGCGGACTCTGATTGGCGGAGTGGCAACGAATATGTTGTGGTATATATGGACGCGGATTGGCAGCGCATATGTGATGGTGGTATATTGATAGAGGCAAAGGTGTCCCGATGTTTTGATGAGATAGCTATCATTTTCTGTGGGAGTCGACTCTGACGATCTGACTACGAACATGCGAAGACATCGTGCCTCAGCAATCGCTAAACCAACTTTTGAGGGGTTATTGACCACGCCGGAACATTATCAACCTGACCACGAGGGTCTATTTCCTGCGAGCAAACGAAGAATAAGCAAGAAACTGAGACTGTAATCTGAATATTGCGAATATAAGAGGAAAGCTTTATTAATCAAGTGGGGTGCTATTTCTTGAGTTTGCATTGTGTTTTCCCTTGAAGAGGAAAGGGTGAGGCAGCAAACTAGAGATAAGTATTTCCCTCAGTTAAGAACCAAGGTGTCAATACAGTAGGCGGAACACACAAGTCTCCAATAGTTGTACCTTCACAAACAAACAAATACTTGCACCCAACGCGATAAAGGGGTTGTCAATCCCTTCACGGTTACTTGCAAGGATGAGATCTGATAGTGATACATATAAAAGATAAGTAAAAGTGCAAAATAAAATAAAATTAAACAAATTGCAGCAAGGTATTTTTGTGTTTGTGCTTTTATAGATCTGAAAATATTAAAGATAAACCTGGGGGCCATAGTTTTCATTAGAGGCTTCTCTCTTGAAAGAAAGCATATGGTGGGTAAACAAATTATTGTTGAGCAATTGATAGAGAAGTGCATAGTTATGACGATATCCAAGGCAATGATCATGTATATAGGAATCACTTCCAAGACAAGTAGACCGACTCCTACCTGCATCTACTACTATTACTCCACACATCGACCGCTATCTAGCATGCATCTAGTGTATTAAGTTAACAAGGACGGTGTAACGCCTTAAGCAAGATGACATGATGTAGAGGGATAGATCCAATCAATATGAACAAACCCCATCTTTTTATCCTTAATGGCAACAATACAAATACGTGTCATGTCCCTTTCTCTCACTGGGATTGAGCACCGCAAGATTGAATGTCACAACCCTAGTCAGTATATGCATTAGAGTGAATGCATCATGTCTACTTTTTTCAGAAAGTTGAAATGGGGATGACAGAAACCCCCAGGACCACTTAAAACAACTAGGGTTTACTAAAATCCTTTTCAATGAACCTGAAATGCCCTTCTAAAATGTTCATCATCTTTGCCTTAGTCTAGAACCTCTGACAAAAATGGCGCACATTTTATAGGACAACATAAGGTCACTGGATTAAATCATACTCTATTTGCATTTGGATATTTAAATACTATAAAATATTTTAGATGTCCAAATAATCATAAACTAAAATGTTTACTCTTGGATATATTTTAACAGTAGCCATGAGCAGTTTCATGATTTTTGTCTTTGTTCTCGTATTTTTAATAAAGCCCTGAAGCTACTGAAGAAATAGAAAACATGAACTAAAAGAGAGAGATAGTTTTAACTGGTGATGTAGGGTGGAACCCTAGATGGCCGATATTTCACGAAAGGAGCGGATCCCTACGAAGAACGCGATGAACATGAGGGGAAACACGAGGGAATCACGAGGGGAACACGAGAGAAATCACTCAACCAACAAGAATAGATCACACATGCACTAGATCGATGAACACAAAGGTGAGATACAAGATCCAAAGTCAACAACGGACGATCCAGCCGGTAACCAGTTCTTCTCCATGAGGAGGTCTTGATGGGGGCCACCCAAGAGGGGGTCTTGAATCCAAGGTGATGTTCTCCGAAGAGGGGCCGCACTCTCTCGAGGAGGAGGAGATCCGTAATGTATGAGCAAAGCTCTATCTCAACTATGAGCTAAACCAATGCTAACCCTAACTAGGAGGAGGTGGGGGAGTATATATAGTCTAAGGGACGAAGGGGTACATGGGCCTCGGCCCAGATGCACTGCACGCAGGCAGGGAGGGGCCGGATGTCCGGGCCTTCGCGAGGTGCCGGATGTCCGGGCTAGCGGGCCGGATGTCCGGGCTGGAGTGGCCGGTCTCGGAGCTATCTGGATAGGCGGGGTCTGGATGTCCGGGCTGGGGGCCGGATGTCCGGCGGCTCGGGAAGAGCCGGATATCCGGGGCTCTGGCCGGATGTCCGGGCTGACGGGGTTCAGCTTCGGGTGCGTTCTGTGATGGGCGCCGGATTTCTGGGGTTCGGGCCGGATGTCCGGGCTGGGGCCGGATGTCCGGGGCCTGTAGCAGCCGTCTCTTCTTCCTTCTCCTTCCTTTGCTTCCGCGCACGCTTGGCCTTTGTCCTTGGGTTCTCCATGGTCTCCTCGGGTGTACCTTAGTATGAACAAGGTCCGCGCTTGAGGTAGCATCCATGTCTTGCATGCGAAAAGGGAAGATTCGGAAAGGAGCGAGTTCACCTTATGTCCAATGGCGTAGGCTCGAGTGTACATGGGGATGATCGTCGGATGCTCCGCATCATCTCCCCTCCCTTGGGAAAGATCCGACCTCGGATCAAAAACCTCATCACCATGGAAACGGTTGTCATAGACGGACTTGTAGTTGGACGAAGTGGAAAACATGGCGCAATCCAAGTACTCCAAGGTGTGTCCGGAGTGGTACACATGCAAAAAGAGCAAACACAAACAACACTTGGAATACAATTGTTAGCCCACACAAAGTGTCCATCATGTAAGAATGAGTCCGTGAGGCAAGATTGTTCATGACAAAGCACATGAAGCTTAGCAAGATGATATGGAATGAGATGTAAAGCATTCATGGGAGCAAAAGCATTCATTGTGCACACAAATGTGTTGTGAATGTGATCAATGCAACCACGGTGCAAAATGATGTCATAGTGGGATGGTTTATCAAGAGCATGAACATGGTAATTGGTGCTCAATGTGACTATGTGATCATGCAATTGATGGTGGGTACTATGATCATGATGTATGAGTATGCCATGAAGAAAGATCACAACAAATTTGCTTAGGAAGTGCATAAGCGCATATATCATGGATGACATAGAAATACAAGATGCAACAAGGCAATAATAAGGTGAGTCAATCCATGCATGAGATGCAAATTTGCTATGGGTATGATATGTCCATCGAGCATGACATATGGGAACACAATCAATAAATATGTATGTGTTGGTGCAATGTGTCAAAGGAGTGTTGATGTACCCATGCTCGATGTCGTGGCACTCCTCAACTTGAAGGTCCATAGGGTCCATCTCCAATGTTGGTCCACCATCCAATATATGTATCATGTAGACAAGAAGAAGGAGACAACAATGAAAGCATGGCCCATCCAATATGCATACTTGAGGAGGGCTCAAAGGGAATGAGGTCACCTTTAGGAGTTTCTCTAGGATGATGGAGTTGCACATCTTGTATGCCTTCACATAACCAATATGTCTCATGATGGTACCTCCTTTTGAATGCTTCAAAATGAAACAACCTGACAAACACTCGGAAAAACAAATGAGGTTTGCGGAAGTGCAAAACCTATTATTCGTGTGGTATGATACCCAACAAGTGTATGCATCATGCTCATCATAAGAAAGGACAAGGGAGCATTTCATAGTATGGAGGCATATGATGCGAGAACAACCAAATACAATAGGCTCAATCAACCAAGCATGCATCACAAGTGAAGTGTCCAAGTCTCCAAGATCATTAAGCATAGAGGCAACTATTGGAGGCAAGCGACAATAAACAAGATATATCATGTGAGAGGCATGAGCATATATGTCATCAACCCAAGAAAGCGAGTAATGATGGAACATGGGTGACGCGAGAAAGCAATCAATCATAGTGATCAAGTCAAGCAAGCTAGTAGTGCGAAGATGCAACGTACTAGGAGGAATCATGGCAAGCATGTCATGTGTGCAAATAGTGGGCATATATAATGCACATGACATTTCACAAGCATAAAGGCAAGATATGAGCAAAATAGCATCAATAGCATGGGGCACATGATAAACATGGCAATAGCAACAAGGATCTCCACCAAGCAAGGGTCACAATTGCATGGCAAAATCATAGAAAGAGGCATAGCATGCAAAGTGAACACGGGAAAATGGGCATAACGTAACAAGTGATATATAGCCCAAAGCTGTGTGAGAGCCAAGTAAAAGGAATGCGCGAAGTCGTTGCGCGAAGGGAATGGTGGGAAGGACAATCCACGGGATCCCAAGTCATCTTTGCTCTCAAGAGCTCGTTTTGTCAACTCATGGGATTGTGAGGTTGACGAGTGTTCATAAGTACCTACACAAAATAAAGACAAAGGGAAAATTTTGTGTGCGTGGTAGATGTACACATCATCCATCATGATGCGCACGGGCATGTGTTGGTTAGCACAAAATAGCCAATGCTCAAATAAATGAGATGCGTGATATAGAAACATGTCATCCATCATGAGAGGTTTGTTATTATGTATAGCATAATGGAGACTCAAATTGTGTAAAGCATCACAAGAAATGTCTAGAGCATTGTTATGAATGGTATGCATATGGTGCAAAGTATGGAATGCATCAAGATCTCCTAATATGTATGAGGAAACTATGGAGGTCTCCTCGTGAGCATTAGTGGAAACATCACATGGAGAATATTGACAACATCCAAAACAATGCATATTTGGAACAATGTGATCATGGCATGGTATAGTAGATGAATTGCGCTAATCATGTAAAGGAAGCATGGCAATATCATCACATGAAAAACAAAAGCCAATGACCATCATCTCGTCATCTATGCCATAAGTGCAAATGGGATGTATTTTAATGGGGCATGCATAGTCACTATGTTGAGATTGAAATGAAGCAATATGGGAGATCTCACTCATAGCATATGACAAGTTCAATGGATTGTCAAACTTGAAGTGACCAATAGAATTTTCACATGATATCCTATGGAGCATAGCATCACAACTAGGCAACTCAACATGCTCATCATCATATTCATCATAAATTGGTAAGTCATGACATGAAGAAGTCGCACTAGCATGAAGCATGGGAATAGGTGGATCAACATCATGCAAGCAATCATTCGTGAGATAGTCCACTAGTGGGACAAGAGAAGCACCATCACCTATGTTATCTTTGGAGCATCGCTCATGTGTTGTAGGTGAGGTGTCGAAGACCAAGTCGTGGTCACCTTCATCTTGATGGAACCATGTGGGGGGTGCATCATCGTCCATCATGGCCATCGCCGTCTCCATTGGAGGTATGGACTTGTCGAGGATAGGTATGTCGTCATGTAGGAGACCTAGCACCAAGGAAAACACGCTCGGAGTAGAGGTTAAGTTGTTAGAAATCAAAGTGGCCTCACATGCCATCTCAACTACCTCACTCACTAAGTGTTGTGGCTCACTCACACCCGGTAAGATGCTCTCACTCATATGGTTGGTGGAGTCACTCAAATGGCTCTCAACCTCACATAGGATGTGTGGCATGCTCTCAAGTGTGGGGCTAGTGGTGGTCACACTCATCCTCTCATAGGAAATGCACTCAATGTCACATATGGTGGAGTCACTCATATCACTCATGGTGGGGTGGCTCTCTTCAGATGGCAATTGGGGCATCTCTTCATATGTGGGTGTCGGAGAGATGTTGGTGCAAATGTCTCCATGCTCTACTATGTCGTAGTCGTAACCGTGGATGAAGGCCGAAGATGGCACATCATCACTCTCCTCCAAGACCAAAGATAAGGTCTCATGTGCGGTCTCGTAGCTTGACTCGGAGTATGAGTCCAATATAGGCGCTGTCTTCGTGTTGTTGAAGAGGTTCGGGCTCGTCGCTGTGGTCGAAGGGGATGGCCCTTGCTCGACCTTCTTGTCGCCGTCTTGTTGTTGGAGGCCCATATGATGTTGCACCTCGTAGCTCGTCTCCATGACCGAAGGGAATTTCCCATGCTTGGCCATCTTCCTTGAGGGGCTTCCGAAGATGGAAGTGTCGCCCTCGCTTGTAGGTGGTCGCCTTGTACTTGATGAAGTCGTTGTAGGCGTACTCGTGGGAAGTAGGCGAAGATGCCGTACGTCCAAAGGCGAAGATGCCTTGAGAACACTTGGCGAAGATGCCGAAGTGGTTGGTGTAGCCGTAGCTCCGTCTTGGTGTTGCTCGTCTCGCGGTCTTCTCTTTTGCTCATGAAGCATGGACTTGGCGTGAAGTAGGGCTTGTTGGGACTTGTACGTTTGCGCTTGTGGAGCATCTTCATCTTGATGGTGTCGTTGTCGCACTTGAGCTCGTAGTAGATGTCCTTCGTCGTCGTTGTGCACATGATGCTTGGAGGTGTCTTGCCCTTCATGACGATGTTGGCGATGGTCGCCATGGAGATGTGGACGAGGACAACTTGCCCTTGCATCTTGTTTGCGCTCCGAAGATGATCTACTTGCTCGCCGCCGCCTTGAGGATGATGAAGGGGAAGATGACTTGTAGTCGGCCACCATGTCTCGTAGTTGATCCTTTAGCTCGCCCAACTTGGTGTCGATGTAGTCCCTTTTCCTTGCTTCGGAGTGTCGTATGTCGATGGCGAGGTTGTCGAGGCGCTCTCGCAAGGTAGATTGTGCGCCTTGCATTTCATGTTGTAGTCTGAATATGGACATTTTGGTGATGTAGTTGTTCGCGCCGTCGTTGTTGTCGAAGACCGGAGATGAAATGCCTTGCCTATCCATCACAGGACTTGAGCAAATATGAGTGGGAGAAAGAGAAGAACTATACCAAATGTACCTTGACCGATGTTGAAGATGGATCAATGATCACTCAATGTGTAACAAGGAAATAGCACAATTGGTACCAATTCTTGTCGGTTTCTCACACCTACACAAGTAAGGCTTATGGTGGAGCTCGGTGAGGATAGTGGCACAAAAAATTTGATGCGAAATGTTAGGAAGAGTCAATAATGTTGAAAGAGATTCACAAATTCGCAAGTGAAACAAGTAGACCAATAGCAAAGAATGGCACACGGAAACACACACACACACGGATAGATAAATGGGGTCGTGCAACCTAGGAATGAGCACAAAATGTGGAGTCCATGGAAAACGCTCGTATTGCACAACTCAAGAGAGACGCTAGCACGATTGCTCAATAGGCGGATACAACACTTGTGCACAACCTATGATATGCAAAATGGATAAACTTCTATCCCAAGTATGCTATGTATGTATGGCTCCCAGTGTTTCTCTCAAGATGATCCAAGATGATCGGATATGACAATCTTATGTGCAATGTGGTATGATGCAATGGCACTTGCTTACAAGATCTTTGTTCACTCTTTTTCTTTGCTTAAAAGCTTTATTCTCTTTTTTTATATGTATGGCCACTTTGCAAAAAAATGCACAAACCAAGATAGCAATTGTGTATATGCGGGAACAATCTTGGGACACAAGGGATGATATGATACCAATATGATATGGTACGTATGCAATGGAAGGTGTAGGCCACAAATGTGCACAAGTAACGTTGCCGGCAATACTCAAATGGCTAGTCTCGATAGGCAAGTGATGCAAAATGGGCTAGGGGTTATCAATGCAATTGCAAGGGAATATACAATGGAGGGATACCACGATACCAAGATGATATGGACGTTACCGTCCGAGGCGATGATGAGTGGCGGTGTTCTTGATGTAGATACCAAGATGATGAAGACTCGTCCCTAAGTAGCAGAAACACCTTAGGAAACGGAAAACCGGCGAACTCAAAATCTCAAATGTCAAATGTCAAATGGTGGTAGCGGGAATGAGGTGGTGGTTTTGCGGAAACTCAAAGGGATTGCGGAAATACAATGATGGGGTTTGGAGAATGCAATGCGAAAGTCGAGGGTAAGGTGAATGGACTATACACAGTGTCGGAATTGGAAGCACGGTCCCTAAGTAGCCGAAACACCTTAGGAGACACAACTCACAACACAAACAAAATTGGGTTAAGTTGGGTTGGCGGAAGTGTATTGTGGGTAAGCCTATGCGGATGTTATGGTGGTGGCTGATGAAGAAGCAACCGTCCCTAAGTAGCCGAAACACCTTAGGAGACTTGAATCACAAATCAAACAACCACAAATGCTAAGGGGAACAAAATGTGTTAGGTTGCGGAAGTCGGTGGTGGTTATGCGGAAGTTATGGTGGAAGCCCTAGGCAAAGATGCCAAAGTGCCAAAAATTTGATGGAGTCAAATGGTGATGGGACCTATCTAGAGGGATAGAGGATGTCAATAGCTACTCAACGAGCTAAAGAACGCGAAAATCGGACTCCGGATGAATTAGTTATGGACAAAACGGTGAAACGGTGATGGCTGAAATCCCAGGGGTCGGACATGCGGGGGTTTGGTCGGATTTCCGGGACCTGATGTCCAGAACCGCGCGCGAAAATGCGCTCCAGGAGCCGGTTGTCCGGGGCACGGGCCGGATGTCCGGGGGGCTAGATGTCCGGGGCTACGGGCCGGATGTCCGGGCTCCAAATCCGAGGATGAACTCGAGGAACTCGATTTTGGGGCGGAAATTGATGATTTCAGGGGCAAAATTGCGGAGATTTCGTGGACGGAAAGTGGGGAAAATTGGGGGAAAGCTAGATCCGCTAGTAAAAAAGCAAATCCATGGATCAAATCCAACAAAACATCATCACACCAACAAATCACAAAAAAATTTGGGGCTATTTTTGGTGGGGATTTTCGAAATGGGGGAAGAAATCAACAAAACTAGGCTAGAAAACACAACGGGGAGGCTCCGAAATCGTGATCAACGTGGCTCATGATACCAAGATGATGTAGGGTGGAACCCTAGATGGCTGATCTTTAACGACAGGAGCGGATCCCTACAAAGAACGCGATGAACACGAGGGGAAACACGAGGGAATCGCGAGGGGAACACGAGAGAAATCACTCAACCAACAAGAATAGATCACACATGCGCTAGATCGATGAACACAAAGGTGAGATACAAGATCCAAAGTCAACAATGGACGATACAAACGGTAACCGGTTCTTCTCCGTGAGGAGGTCTTGATTGGGCCACCCAAGAGGGGGTCTTGAATCCAAGGTGCTCTTCTCCGAAGAGGGGCCGCAGTCTCTCTTGAGGAGGAGATCCGTAATGGATGAGCAAACCTCTATCTCAACTATGAGCTAAACCAATGCTAACCCTAACTAGGAGGAGGTGGGGGAGTATATATAGTCTAAGGGACAAAGGGGTACATGGGCCTCGGCCCAGATGCGCTGCACGCAGGCAGGGAGGGGCCGGATGTCCGGGCGTCGGCCGGGAGGTCCGGGCCTTCGCGAGGTGCTGGATGTCCGGGCTAGCGGGCCGGATGTCCGGGCTGGAGTGGCCGGTCTCGGAGCTCTCTGGATAGGCGGGGTCCGGATGTCCGGGCTGGGGGCCGGATGTCCGGCGGCTCAGGAAGACCCGGATGTCCGGGCTGACGGGGTTCAGCTTCGGGTGCGTTCTGTGATGCACGCCGGATTTCCGGGGGTCGGGCCGGATGTCCGGGGCCTGTAGCAGCTGTCTCTTCTTCCTTCTCCTTCGTTTCCTTCCGCGCACGCTTGGCCTTGGTCCTTGGGTTCTCCATGGTCTCCTCGGGTGTACCTGAGTATGAACAAGGTCCACGCTTGAAGTAGCATCCATGTCTTGCATGCGGAAAGGGAAGGTTCGGAAAGGAGCGAGTTCACCTTAGGTCCAATGGTGTAGGCTCGAGTGTACATGGGGATGATCGTCGGATGCTCCGCATCACCTGGCGTCACCTGTGCTGCCCACCTGGCCGGCCCAGCTGGCAATCCAGCCAACTGGCCCACTCCACCACCGCAGCCCCCTCTATCGCCTTCCTCCTTGCGCCAGTAGGCACGGGCGTGTGCCCGCGGTGTGCTAGCATGCGTGCAGCCACCGACGACCACCTCCTGCTTCTGCCGACGCCCTGGACGACTCCAGACGACGCCACGCACCCCCTGGAATCCCCTCGACCTCACCCCGTGCTTCTCCCCTCCTCTGTCTCTCTCACGCGCAGCCGCCCGAACACGCCCATCGCGCCGCTCGCCGTTCCTGCGGCCACCGGCCACCCCACGTCTCACCGACGCACCAAGAAGCTCTAGCACTTCGTCCTCGACCCCCTCGCTGAGCTACACAACGCCGAACGCCTCGAAGCGCCGCCCCCGACGCCTTCTTCTTCCTCGGGTCGCTGAGATCGCCTCCGCCGCCCCGCTCGCTTCGGACCTCCTCCAAGCTCGCCGTATGCACTACTGCAATCTCCGTGAGCCACTCACCCCCCTCTTCTGCACTCCGTTTACACGCCGTAGCCGTCGTACCGCCGGAGACCGAACCGCGCCACCGCCGAGCTTCTCGCCGCCGTGGCCACAGCCGCCGCAACCCCCAACCGAGCACCCCACGTGCTTACCGCGCCGCGTAGGTGCCGTAGGAGCCAAGCACGCCACCCCACGGGCACCGCAGCCCCGCTCCCGAGTGCGCCCGTACGCCGGCCGCCGCCCGGCTCGTCGCCACCGCCGCTACACGCTGCCCCAACATACACCACGGCCACCACTAGATGCGCTGCATCGCAGGCTTCCTAGCGCGCCCATTCGCGCGTCCAGCCGACGCCGGAGATGGTCGGACGAGGAGCGCCGCCACGTTTGCTTACCACCGGCGGTTAGTCGCCCGATTAGCTGACGTGGCACAGGATTAATTAGTGCTAACCACCAATTAGTGTAACCCCAGGGGTCTTTGACAGACGGGCCCCACCCCTCATTTAACCACCGGGTTATTACCTATTTAAATTAAGCTAATGCCCGTGACCCCACAGGTCAGTTTGACCTTGCCACCTCAGCGTTGACCGGGACCCACTGGACAGCCTCTGTTCTTGATGCTGTTACACTGACACGTGGGTTCCACTGGGCAGTTTGACTTTGACCGGCCCTATTGACCGCTGACATCACAGTGACGTCATGCTGATGCAGTAATTCTTTTCTGTAATTTAAGTAAATCTTAAATGGTTTATTAATTCTAGAAAATGCTTTAAATCTTAAATGGCTAACCTGAACTACGACTGCTAGCAACTCCTTGAGGTGGCGCACACGAGTCCACATATTCACCATATCAATACACCACTATGGATCCGCTCCCGTCTCTTTACGAGAACGCCATCCATAGCACTCACGCTTATCTAGCGTATTTTAGAGTATCCACTTTCACTTGTCTATGAACTGTACAGGCAACCCAGAAGTCCTTTACCGCAGACACGGCTATTCGAATAGATCATTTATAACCCTGCAGGGGTGTACTTCTTCCCACATGCTTCCACCACTTATCGCCGTTACACGACATGTACTCGGCAACCTTCAAGCGAAACCCCAACGAGGGTGTCGGCCACGGCCTACCTAAACACTCAAGTCTCCAGTCCAGGTTTATCGCCTATTCAGGTTCCATCCGCAGGCAGTCCGGCCGAGGTTTCCACATACGGCCCCGAAAGATGTGTACAGGGTTCCGAGACACCAAACGGGCGCCCGACATGCCCGGCCATGTACCTACCGCATCACAGCCCACCCCGAGGGTCAGCGCTGCGCATGGCCTCCAGTATACTACAAACACCAGAAACTACTTGCAACTAGTGGACAAAGGACAAGGGTGGTTAAGAAGCCGAGGGAGTCAATTAAGGATCCCAATATGTGGTAGTAGCTGATCATGGATCACAAACACAGAACTCAGTTCCTAAGGACGACTTCAATGAAACAACCCACCATGTACTCCTACATGGCCTCTCATCAATGACACCGTTGAAGAGCTGTACTATCTTCAGAAGCGCCAGGCAAGCAAAACCCCCTTGTTCATTTTGATACAATCCCACTCTCTCGCTCCTGCTCTCTTTTACTGCACTAGGACAACAACGATTCAACTGTTACATGTTGCGGTAGTTGAACCCCTTTTCCTCTGCATGACCTATCATTGCCAAGTAAATAGATGAAACCCACTAGCATGAGTAGGAGTTGTTTGGGCCCTGATGTGCCTACTCATTCATGCTTGTTTGTCATGCTTGCTACTGCTTAGAGTTGAGTCAGGTCTGATTCATCGGGGATGAATTGGAGGTGTGTGAACATGTCCTACTGTTGAGAGCTAAGTGTGTGAACACGATTTGGTAAAGGTATCGAGAGGCCATGTAGGAGTACATGGTGGGTTGTGTCATTGAAGCCGTCCTTAGGAGCTGAGTTCTGTGTTTGTGATCCATGATCAGCTACTACCACACATTGGGGTCCTTAATTGACTCTCTCGGCTTCTTAACCACCCTTGTCCTCTGTCCAGGAGTTGCAAGTAGTTTCTGGTGTTTGTAGTATACTGGAGGCCGTGCGCAGCACTAACCCTCGGGGTGGGCTGTGATGCGGTAGGTACGTGGTCGGGCATGCCGGGCACCCGTTTGGTGTCTCGGAACCCTGTACACATCGTTCGGGCTGTATGTGGAAACCTCGGCCGGACTCCCTGCGGATGGAACCTGAATAGGTGATAAACCTGGACTGGAGACTTGAGTGTTTAGGTAGGCCGTGGCCGACACCCTCGTTGGGCTTCCGCTTGAAGGTTGCCGAGTACATGTCGTGTAACAGCGATAAGTGGTGGAAGCGTGTGTGAAGAAGTACACCCCTGCAGGGTTATAAATGATCCATTCGAATAGCCGTGTCCGCGGTAAAGGACTTCTGGGTTGCCTGTACGGTTCATAGACAAGTGAAAGTGGATACCCTGAAATACGCAAGATAAGCATGAGTGCTATGGATGGCGTTCTCGTAGGGAGACGGGAGCGTATCCATAGTGGTGTATTGATATGGTGAATATGTGGACTCGTGTGCGCCACCTCAAGGATTTGCTTGCAGTCGTAGTTCAGGTTAGCCACTGAGTCAAAGCTGGCTTGCTGCAGTTAAACCCCACCATACCTTTGTTGATAATGATGCATATGTAGTTACTTCTGATGTAAGTCTTGCTGGGTACATCTGTAATCACGTTTGCTTAATTTATGTTTTTGCAGAGAGACTCCGGTATCACAAGTAGTTCCGTGTGGACTTCGACGTTTAGCTTGTTACCTCAGCTACGATCTTGTGCCCTCGGCAGGATCTAGTAGATAGTCAGGCTTCTCAGCCTTTTTCTTTTGTAGATGTTTGTACTCAGACATGTTAAGCTTCCGCATGTGCTTGACTTGTATGCTCTGAATGTTGGGTCATGAGACCCATGTTTGTAATATCTCGCTCCTCGGAGCCTATTGAATAAATACTTTGAGTCGTAGAGTTTTGTTGTGATGCCATGTTGTATTTACACATATCGAGCATATTGTGTGTACGATTGAAATGCTTGGTATGTGTGGGATCCGACAACCTAGTTGTCTATCCTTGGTAGCCTCTCTTATGGGCAAATGTAGTCTAGTGCTTCCACCGAGCCATGGTAGTCTGCTACAGTCCAGTTTACCGGAGTTCTGTTAGCCCAGTTGCTACTGCTCCATAACACTTAGACAGGCCGGCATGTGTCCTTCTTTGATCCCGTGTCTGTCCCTTCGGGGAAATGTCACGCGGTATCTTTCGGAGTCCTGTTAGCGTGCTACAGCCCGGATTCCGGGAGTCCTGCTAGCCCAGTTGCTACAGCCCAAATTCACTCGCTGATACCGACACGTTCGTTGCTAGGTCATGTTTGCTTGTCCCTGTAAGTTAGTGCCACTTTGGGTTCACGAATAGTCATGTCGCCATGGGTTCTCTATCATATGGATGCTAGCGAAACTATCATATACGTTAGCCAAAAGGCGCAAACGGTCCCGGGCCAGGTAAGGTGGCACCTGTGGGAATACCGTGCATGAGGCCGCAAAGTGATATGATGTGTTACATGCTAGATCGATGTGGCTTAGGACCGGGGTCCTGACATTGAACCCATTACAAAGCACCTCTCCCATTGCAAGAAAAATCAATCTAGCTGGCCAAACCAAATCAATATATCGGAGAGAAAGACAAAGCTATATAAATCATGTATAAAAGAGTTCAGAGAAGACTCAAATAATATTCGTAGATAATATGATCATAAACCCACAATTCATCGGATCTCAACAAACACACCGCAAAAGAAGATTACATTGAATAGATCTCCAACAACATCGAGGAGAACATGGTATTGAAGATCAAAGAGAGAGAAGAATCCATCTACACTACAGGAAACAGCTACTTTGCCGTCTGCCACGGCGGACGGCAAAGGCTCGAAAGGCGGACGGCAAAGACCTTTGCCGTCAGCCGCGGACGGCAAAAGGCTCCTGCAAAGAAGGCTACGGTAAACAGCTGCTTTGCCGTCTGCTTCCTGGCGGCGGACGGCAAAGAGGGTGGACGGCAATAATTGCGCTGTCAGTCCGTTAAGTGGCTAACGGCAGACCTTTGCCGTCCGCCGCGGACGGCAAAATTTCTCTAGTCTTTGCCGTCCGCCTTATGATGTCATCTACACGTCACTAGATGGCAGGTTCTTTGCCGTCTGCCACTGAGGGCAAAGTACAGGTTCTTTGCCGTCTGCCACGGACGGCAAAGTCTTTGCCGTCTGCCACTGTAGGCAAACTGACCAAATGGGTCATCTCCCAGGAAGCACAGTTGGCTGCCACGTGGCTTCTTTGCCGTCTGCGGCAGACGGCAAAGAGCTCTTTGCCGTCGGTGGCAGATGGCAAAGAGCCTGCATATTGTCTGTTTTTTCTGTTTTTTGTTAAATCCCACAATTTGCACAGAAAATATATATGACATATAGATATATTTCACAGGCATTCATCACATAAACAAGTTCATACATCATTTCATACATAAACAAGTTCCATCCATCATTTCATACATAAACAAGTTCCATCCATCATTTCATACATAAAGAAGTTCCATCCATACATAAAGAAGCACTCCATAGCTAAGGTGACTAGAATGAGAAGACAAGAATGAGAAGACAAGAAGAAGAAGAGTAGAACAAGCACTCCATCCAGCACATAATGAAATCTGCAAAATGGCAAAATAAGAAAGTTAGAAATGGATCGTTTTTGAGGTAACTAAGGTGAAATGGATCGTTTTTGAGGTAACTAAGGTGAAATGGATCGTTTTTTAGCTCACTTAGGTCAAATGGATCGTTTTTTAGCTAACTTTGTTGAAATGGATCGGTTTTGAGCTAACTTTGTTGAAATGGATCATTTTTGAGCTAATTTAGTTGAAATGGATCTTTTTCAGCTAACTTAGGTGAAATGGATCATTTAAGAGCTAATTTAGGTGAAATGGATCGTTTTTTAGCTCACTTAGGTCAAATGGATCGTTTATGAGCTAAATTAGTTGAAATGGATCTTTTATGAGATAACCTAGGTAAGATGGGTCATTTTGGAGTTAACGTAGGTGAAATGGACCATTTTAAAGCTAACGTAGGTAAAATGGATCATTTAGGAGCTAATCTACGTAAAAGGGGTCATTTTTGAGCTAACTTGGATGAACTGCATCATTTATAAGCTAACCTAGGTAAAATGGGTCATTTTGGAGGAAAATAAGCTAACTCTAGGTCGTTATGGTAAGCATATAGGAGGAAATAAAGCTAAGTCTAGGTCTTTATGCATTTGTTAAGCAAAACACTAGAGAAACTTACCGTTATCAGGGAGGTGTAGGAGCGGGGTGGCTAGTGCCGCTACCTGGAGAAGGATCGTCCGATGCGTTTCTGGAGTTAAGCTGCACCAAAGATCATTTCCAATGTCTCGTTAGCATTACGACACTCAAATGTTAAGACTACCAAGTAATGTCCATTCAAACTAAACTCACCGTGCTCCCGGGAGCAATCACTGGCATCGGCGGAGCGGGCTGACCGGACTTCTCGCACACAGACTGCACATTTGGTTTTCAGAACAGAGTCATACTAGTTAGTAATGAGACTCAAATATATAATTCAGCATGTATGTATTCATAATTTGATCTACTTTGTCAATTTTATTACGTCCATGCAACCTACACTCTAATAGGTAATGATAGGTCCTAATCCCACCCGAGTATGTTTTCTTCTTCTTCTTCTTCTTCTTCTACTTCTTCCCCCTTGTACTTAACCTAAACCTAAACTAAAAACCTAAACTAATTAAAACTAAACTATTTAAACTAATTAAACCTAAACTAATTAAACTAAATAACCTACACTAATTAATTCTAAACTGAAAAAACTTAAACTAAAAAACCTTATCTAAACAGAAAAAAAACAGAAAAAAAATGGGATCGAAGGGCTCACTGTGGGGGGCGGCGACGGGTCGGGGACGGGCCGGCGACGGGGGGCCGGGGCGGGGCGGTGGAGGAGGCGGGGCGGCGGGGGGGCCGGGCGGCGGGAGGCCGGGGCGGGGCGGTGGAGGAGGCGGCGGGGGGCGCGGGGCGGCGGTGGGGCGCGGGGCGGCGGTGGGCCGGGGGCGGGGGGCGACGGGGCGGTGGGGCGGCGGGGAGCCGGGGCGGCGGGGCGACGGGGCGGCGGGGGCGACGGGGCGGCGGGCGGCGGCGGCGGGGTCGGAGGAGAAGGGCGCGCGAGGACGAAGTGAGTAACGGGCGGGGGGGTACCTGCCGTTAGGCAAGTGCCCTCTTTGCCGTCAGCCAGCCTTTGCCGTCCGCCTTTTTGCCTCTTTGCCGTCTGCTAGCGGACGGCAAAGAGGTGGGCCGTTAAGATTTTTTCAAACGAGCGGGGGGTGGGGGCCACACACTCTTTGCCGTCTGCCAGCGGACGGCAAAGATTCTTTGCCGTCTGCTGGCGGACGGCAAAGAGGTGGCTGATGGCAAAGAGCTTCTTTGCCGTCAGCCTTTTCTTTGCCGTCCGCTTACGTGTAGCTGATGGCAAAGAGCTTCTTTGCCGTCAGCTAGCAGACGACAAAGAGCTGGCAGATGGAAAATTAGCTGATTCCAGTAGTGCTAGATACTAGCTATGGACCCGTAGTGATACGGGGCTAACCCGGTGTAGGCCGATCTTTCACGATTGGAGTGGGTTCCCTTGAAGAACACGATGAACACCGGGAAGAACGAAGAGAAATCACAAGGGGAAACACTCAAGAACAAGTCCAATCACACATCCACTAGACAATCAAACACACAAGATCCACAAGGTACATGAACAACAAAGGGAAAGATACAAGGTAAAGTTCATCTCCATAAGGTGGTCTTGAAGGGGGCCGCCCAAGAGGGGGTCTTGAGGATATATCCCGCAGGATCTTGTCCTAGATGGAGGTCTTGGCCTCCATAAGGAGTAGTAGTCTCTCTCTCAAGAGTAGAGTGGTACAAGGAGCAAAGCTCTCTATCAAATGAGCTATCACTTTGCTAACCCTAGAAAGGAGAAGGGGGAGGTCTATTTATAGTCTAAGCCTCGAAGGGGTAAGTGGAAAGGGATACATGGGCCTCTGGCCCGTGGTTGCGCGCAGGCAGGCGCCGGATGTCCGGCCGATCGTGGGGCGCCGGATTTCCGGGCTGAAGTGGCCAAGCGTCGGGTGCGTTCTGTCGTCGACGCCGGATTTCCAGGGGAAGGGCCGGATGTTCGGTCTTTGGCGAGGCGCCGGATGTCCGGCCGCTGATGCTGTTGGCCGACTGTTGGTGCAGCTCCTTGGCGGCTGCATAGGCGCCGGATGTCCGGCCTCTGGCCCGGATGTCCGGCCGCTGTAGCTTCAGCAGTTCCATCTTCTTCTGTCGTCGCTTCCAGGCTTCCCTCGTGGATGGTGTAGTTGTTCCTTGGCGTTTGCACTCCTCCTCGTCGTCCGTAGTGTTCCGACAATACCTATGCATGCACACGAGTGGAGTTTCAAGTAGTATACCATCCTCGAAGGTGTCAAGTGAGCACGTGTAAAGGAGATGATTCACCTTTGTGTATGTGAAGTAGATGTCGCACGTGTCACTCGCCGAGCGGACTCTTGACATGGTGCTGTCCATAGGATGCTCCGCATCATCTCCCCTCCCTTGGGAAAGATCCGACCTCGGATCGAAAACCAAATCACCATGGGAAAGAGATGGCTTCGTCGTGTATAAGTGGACGTTCACCAAGTACTTGTCATCTTGAAGCTCGAAATGGGCACTCTCCAATGTCGCACCGTCTTGTGATTCCTTCAAAAGGAGTAAGAACAACAAACACTTGGAAAAAGAAATGTGGTTAGCGTTAGTGCAAAACCAAGCATTCAAGAGGTGATTCACCAAACAAGTGTCGTCATCATGCAAAGCATATGGTGTGACAAAGGATTGAGACATGGCATGTAAGTATATCAATCGAGGACAAGCAAAGATATCATGGGAACAAGCATGTAAATGGGAGGTGGAGATGCAAATATGTGTTTCAAGAGAATAAGCATCTACCTCAAGTTCATAGCAAGCATGGGCAAAGCGCTCAATGAAAGGTCTATGGTATGCATAGGAATCATTCGCAACACCTAAGAAGATGAGATGTCTAAACACATGGGTTAACTGCAAGACAATCCAAGCATAATGTGCATAGGGTGTAGTGAACATAGTGTGGCACTCAACACAACATAAAGAGCAATTGTTCATCATGTGTGAGGCAATCAAGTCAATCATGTGACAAGCAATGGGACATGGCATATGTGAAGTGATGACATTGTTGCAACCAAACATATGAGAGGAGCAAATAATCCAAGAATTGGATGCAACACACAAGGCATATATATCATGATGCATGGAATGGTTAAAATGACAAGTCGAAGCAAGATCTCTAACAAGTGTGCAATCAAGTGATCCAAGATGAACAATAAGTCTCATGGGGAAAGCAACACAAGTAGTATGATCCATAATATCCATGATCATGGTTTGGGGGTTCTCGAAAGAGAAGGATATCACCGTGAAAGCGTGTCCTTGTGCGCCCTTCACAATGCCGAAGCACAAGCAAGTGCGATGTGGAATCGTCGTGGTAGAAGTTGGTTCGCTCTCAAGAGCTTGAATGGTCAACTCACGTGAAGCATAAGTCGACACAAAGTCCAAGTATCCTACACATGCACACAACAAAACAAAGAACGTATGCGCATGGTAGATAAACACATCATCCATCATGATGGTTCTCTTCTTTTGCACATAACCATTAGAAGCACAAGTGCATTAATAATATGATGCAACAATGGCAATATCCATGGCACTAGGTATATGGTGCAAAGAGGTAAGACAAGCATGCTTCACGAGGAATATGTCAAAATCTCCAAATATATGTGAGAATGCTATGGGGGCAAGCTCATTAGCAAGATAGAAACATTGTTGCACTCAATACATGTCAAATCATGTATCATGAGAGAGGCAACATATGGAGATGTATGACAAGAAGCAATAACAATCATGTGCAAGCATGTAGATAGTTGTCATAAACCGCATGAAGTGAGCAAGTATAAATCATTGGTGATGCAGCAAGGCAAGCAATAGTAATCAAGTCGTGCAAACTAGTGGAGCGAAGATGCAACACACTAGAGGAAATCATGGCAATCATGTCATTTGAGCAAAGAATAGGCATAGGCAATGTACATGACATATCGCAAGCACGAACACAAATCAAGCTCATAGTATCATCATAGGCGTGGGGCACAAAGCAATCATGGCAATAACAAACAATATCTCCAACACGCTTGCAAATACACATACAAGTACTAGAATCAATCATCATGTGTAATGCAAAGCATGGGTCACAAATGCATGGCAAAGGCATACGAATGGGCATATCATGCAAGGTGAACATGGCAAGATGGGCAAAGGATATATAATGGACAACAACCCATAACCATGTGAGGGCCATGTAAAAGAAATGCGCGAAGTGTTTGCGCGAAGTGAGCGTTGGGAAAGGCAATCCATGGGATCCCAAGTCATCATTGCTCTCTAGAGCTCGTTTTGTCAACTCGTGGGATTGCAAGGTTGACAAGTATTCATGGATACCTACACTAAAGAGACACAAACCAAAGAAATTGTGCGCGTGGTAAATGTACACATCATCCATCATGATGTGTATGTGCAAGTGAGTGTTAGCACAAGATAAGCATCGCTCAAAGAAATTTGATGCATGGTATAAGAACATGTCATCCATCATGAAAGAATAGTTGTTATGTATAACACGAGGGGGATGCAAATTTAGCATAGAAGTATATGGCACATCAATAGCATGTTTATTCATGGGAAGCATATTGTGCACACAAGTATTGGGATCATGCAATGGATAGGATGAATCAAAATCTCCTAAAATGTATGAGGAAACTATGGGGGTCTCCTCATGAGCAATATTGGAAACATCATATGGAGAAAATGGACAACATCCAAAACAATGCATATCCGAAGCTAGGTGGTCATGGCATGGCATATGAGATTAATGATGCAAAGGAAGCATATGAATATCATCACAAGAAAAACAAATTCCAATAACCATGGGCTTGTCATCTATGCCATAAGTGCAAATTGGGTTAATTTTAATGGCATATGCATAGTCACTATGAAGAGATTGCAAATATGACATATTGTTGATCTCATGCATAGCATATGACAAGTCAAGCGGATTGTCAAACATGATGTGACCTAAAGAATTGTCACAAGAGATCCTATGTAACATGGCATCACAACCAATAGACTCCACATGACAATCATCAAACTCACCATAAATGGGTAAATCATCGCATGGGGAAATCATACTAGAATGAAGCATGGTAATAGGTTGATCAACATCATGCAACCAATCAATGTCAAGAATGTCCACTAGCGAGACTAGAGCATCACCTTCACCTATGTTACCTTGTTCATTCCACTCAAGTGGTGTAGGTGAGGTGGCAAAAACCAAATGGTGGTCATCTTCATCTTGATGGAACCATGTGGGGGTGCATCATATTCCACCATGGCCATCGTCTTGTCCAAAGGAAGGACGTAGTCGTCGCGAATCGGCGCGTCATCATATATGGGACCTAGCACCAAATGAGAAGACACAATAGAGGTAGAGGTTAAGTCGTTAGAAATCGAAGTGGCCTCACTCTCTCTATGTGGTGGTTCACTCACTCCCTCAAGGTAGGTGCACTCAAAGTCACATATGGTGGAGTCACTCATCTCACTCAAGTGGTGGGGGTTGTGGCTCTCCTCACATGGGAATTGTGGCAACACATCATATATGGGGCTAGTGGTGAAGACACTCTCACTCTCAATATGGTGGCACAAGTCACTCAAGTCATCATACGTCATCGTGGTCGAAGGGAAAATCCCATGCTCAACCATCTCGTCGTTGCCACCGTGGATGAAGGCCAAAGATGGCACATCATCACTCTCGCCTCCTAAGATGGAAGCATCATCCTTGCTCGTCACCAAGTCGCTCGCCTCCAAAGCTTGGTCCTTGAAGGCCTCCATAGTCGTACTCGTCACCGCACCATCTTGAAAAAGAGTCGTGGAGGACTCGGCATCATCAATGCCACAAAGAGGGATGGCGGTGAAGTTGAACTTGGGAGCATCGTCTTGGCGCTCATCGGGCTTGGACATCTTGGTGGTACTAGCCTCATGCTCGTCGTCTTTGAGTTTCGTCTTCGAGAATTGTGCTTGGGGTGGAGAAGCCTTGGCCCTCATGAGTTCTTGTTCCGCCTTGAGAGCACCAATGTAGTTGTCGTCGAGGGACTTGTAGTTCTCGAGGAAGATAGTCTTGGAGTTGTCGTTGTTCAATCCCATCATGAAGTGGAACTTCATTAACATGGGGTCATCCACGCCGGCTCATCGCAAGGCAATCTTCATCTCCTTGA
The DNA here is from genome assembly GCF_018294505.1 of Triticum aestivum. Lineage (NCBI taxonomy): Eukaryota > Viridiplantae > Streptophyta > Magnoliopsida > Poales > Poaceae > Triticum > Triticum aestivum. Next base: position 233,608,457 of record NC_057802.1, on the reverse strand, counting down.
AGTACGCGTCGATGGAATTGGATCCTTGGATGGTGTTCTCCAATTGGCGTAGAAGTTGTTCCGTGTAGGTTGGAGGCACGAACTCTCGCCGCAAAGCTTTCTTCATCTTGGGCCAACTCATGTCATAGCTATCCGAAGGTGTGTGAAACCACCATGTCGAGGCGTAGTCGTGGAAGTTTCTTGTGGCGCACTGCACTTGATCTTCGGGAGGAACTTGATGTAGCTTGAGGTAGTCGTCCATTAGGTGCTCCCACTCGAGATACTCCTCGGGTTCTTGAGTCCCATAGAAAGGAATCTCATGGTCGGTGTCGAGGTCGTAGTAGCTCGTGGAAGTCGCGGACTTGAGCTTGGGGAGCTTCTCTTGAGCGTAGTCTTGATGTGCTTGTTGGCGAAGATGCCCTATGTCCGTAGGCGAAGATGCCTTGATGTCGCTTGGCGAAGATGCCAAGGGACATGGTGAAGTCGTTGAGCGGTTGTTGGAGTTGAGCTCTTGACCTTCACGTTCGTGGTGGTGATGGTGTCGATGCCGATGTGTCCTGCCGGAGATGGTAGCTCGGAGGCATGTGCTCTTGAGTGTCTTCTCGAAGATGAGGAAGATCGCTTGTATGACTTGATGAGGGCTTTGATCTCCTCCATTTGAGCTTGCATCTTGGCGTCATTGGAGTTGTTCGTGGCATCGAACTCGTCGTTGTTGTAGACCGAAGGTGAAATGCCTTGCCTATCCATCACAAGACTCGAGTAGAGGTGAGTAGGAAATGAGATAAACAATACCAAGTTACCTTTTCCCAAAGTTGAGGATGTATCCCGTTTCACTCAATGTGAGATGAAAGAATAGTGGAATTGGTACCGGACTTGTTCACTCACACCTACAAACTAAAGCTTATGGAGTAGCTCGGTGAGGATAGTGGCACAAAAAGTTAATGCAAAATGTTAGCAAGAGTCAATAATGTTGAAAGAGATTCACAAATTCGCAAGTGAAACAAGTAGACCAATAGCAAAGAATGGCACACGGAAACACACACACAGATAGATAAATGGGGTCGTGCAACCAAGGAATGAGCACAAAATGTGGAGTCCACGGAAAACGCTCGTGTTGCACAACTAAAGAGAGACGCTAGCACGATTGCTCAATAGGCGGATACGACACTTGTGCACAACCTATAAGATGCAAAATGGATAAACTTTCTATCCCAAGTATGCTATGTATGTATGGTTCCCGGTGTTTCTCACACAATGATCCAAGATGATCAAGTATGATACCATATGATATATTGTGATGCTATGGCTATTGCTTACAAGTTCTTTGTTCACTCTTTTTCTTTGCTTAAAAGCTTAATCCTTTTTTTATCTTTTTTTTTGGATAGCCACTATGCGAAATGCACAAACCAAGGTAGCAATTGTGTATATGCGGGAACAATCTTGTGACACAAGAGATGATATGATGATACCAATATGATATGGTATGTATGCAATGGAAGGTATAGATCACTAATGTGCACAAGTAACGTTGCCGACAATACTCAAATGGCTAGTCTCGATAGGCAAGTGCCACAAAATGGGCTAGGGGTTAACAATGTAATGGTACGGGAGAATGTACAATGATGTCGTCGAGGTTACCGTCCGTGTCGATGATGAGAGGCGGTGTTGTCGATGTGAACCCGATCCTAATTAGCTGAAACACCTTAGGAAACGGAAAAACCAAAACTCAAAATCTCAAGGACAAAAGTCAAATGGTGGTAGCGGGAATGCGGTGGTGGTTTTGCGGAAGCTCAATGGGATTGCGGAAATGCAATGATGGGTTTAGGAGTACGCAATGCGGAAGTCGAGGGTAAGGTTGATGGACTATACACGGTGTCGGAGTTGGAAGCACGGTCCCTAAATAGCCGAAACACCTTAGGAGACACAACTCATAACACAAACAAAATTGGGTTAAGTTGGGATGGCGGAAGTGTATTGTGGGTAAGCCTATGCGGAAGTTGTGGCGGTGGTTGATGAAGAAGCAACCGTCCCTAAGTAGCCGAAACACCTTAGGAGACTTGAATCACAACTCAAACAACCTCAAATGCAAAGGGGAACAAAATTGGTTAGGTTGCAGAAGTCGGTGGTGGTTATGCGGAAGTTATGGTGGAAGCTCTAGGCAAAGATGCCAAAGTGCCAAAAATTTGATGGAGTCAAATGGGGATGGAACCTATCTAGATGGATAGAGGATGTCAATAGCTACTCAATGAGCTAAAGAACGCGAAAATCGGACTCCGGATGTGAAAGTTATGGACAAAACGGTGAAACACGGGAGGCTGAAATCTACAGGGGTCGGACATCCAGGGTTGGGTCCAGATTTCCGGCGGTGAGTCTCCAGAACCGTGCAGATTTGGTGCTCTAGGAGCCGGATGTCCGGCTTGGGGCCCGGATGTCCGGCCCGATGGCCCGGATGTCCGGCCCGAGGATTCCAGATCGGGATTTGGACTTCAAAACTCGATTTGGGGCGGAAATGGATGATTTCGGGGGCAAAATTTGATTGATTTTGTGGATGGAAAGGGGGAAAAGATGGGGGAAAGCTAGATCCACTTGAAACCAAGCAAATCCATGGATCAAAATCAAGAAAACATCATCAAACCAACAAATCACAAAAAAAATTGGGGGCTATTTTTTGGTGGGGATTTTCGAATTTAGGACGAAATCAAGCAAAAGAAGGCTAGAAAACGGTGGGAGGGACTCCAAATACGTGATCAACGTGGCTCATGATACCATATGATACGGGGCTAACCCGGTGTAGGCCGATCTTTCACGATTGGAGTGGGTTCCCTCGAAGAACACGATGAACACGGGGAGGAACGAAGAGAAATCACAAGGGGAAACACTCAAGAACAAGTCCAATCACACATCCACTGGACAATCAAACACACAAGATCCACAAGGTACATGAACAATAAAGGGAAAGATACAAGGTAAAGTTCATCTCCATGAGGAGGTCTTGAAGGGGGCCGCCCAAGAGGGGTCTTGATGATATATCCCGCAGGATCTTCTCCTAGATGGAGGTCTTGGCCTCCATAAGGAGTAGTAGTCTCTCTCTCTCTCAAGAGTAGAGTGGTACAAGGAGCAAAGCTCTCTATAAAATGAGCTATCACTTTGCTAACCCTAGAAAGGAGAAGGGGGAGGTCTATTTATAGTCTAAGCCTCGAAGGGGTAAGTGGAAAGGGATACATGGGCCTCTGGCCCGTGGCTGCGCGCAGGCAGGCGCCAGATGTCCGGGCTGGGGGCCGGATGTCTGGCCGATCGTGGGGCGCCGGATGTACGGGGCTCACACCGGATGTCTGGGCTGAAGTGGCCAAGCTTCGGGTGCGTTCTGTCGTCGACGCCGGATTTCCGAGGGAAGGGCCGGAGGTCCAAGCTTTGGCGAGGCGCCGGATGTCCGGCCGCTGATGCTGTTGGCCGACTGTTGGTGCAGCTCCTTGGCGGCAGCACTGGCGCCGGATGTCCGGCCTCTGGCCTGGTTGTCTGGCCGCAGTAGCTTCAGCAGCTCCGTCTTCTTCCGTCGTCGCTTCCAGGCTTCCCTCGCGGATGGTGTAGTTGTTCCTTGGCGTTAGCACTCCTCCTCGTCGTCCGTAGTGTTCCGACAATACCTATGCATGCACACGAGTGGAGTGTCAAGTAGTATACCATCCTCGAAGGTGTCAAGTGAGCACGTGTAAAGGAGATGATTCACCTTTGTGCATGTGAAGTAGATGTCGCATGTGTCACTCACCGAACGGACTCTTGACATGGTGATGTCCATAGGATGCTCCGCATCACGTAGGTCTGTGGTAAACTACTAACACATCATCGGAACGACAACAAGGTTGATGTAGAAGCCCTCAGTGATCGAATCCGCCTCCGGCAGAGTACCAGAAAAGGTCCCCAGAAGGGATCTCACGAAGACAGAAACTTGCGACACTGGAAAAGTATTTTTGGTGTGCCCTTTTGTCTTCGGGGATTATTTGGGTATTTATAGAAGAAGAATTATGGTTAGAGGAGCCTTGGAGGGCCCACAATCTTGGGGCGCCCCCTAGCTCGCGCCCCCTGAGCTTGTCGCTGCGTCGTGGCCCTTCAGGCCTCCTCCTGAAACTTCCAGGGTGTCTTGTGGTCCAAGAAAACTCGTCAATAAGTTTCGTTCCATTTGGATTCCATTAGGTATTGATTTTTTGTAAAGACAAAAAGAAGGGAAAATCAAAAACTCGCACTGGGAACTAGGTTAATAGGTTAGTCCCAAAAAAATATAAAAAGCGTAATAATGCATATAAAACATCCAGGATTGATAATATAATAGCATGGAACAATAAAACATTATAGATACGTTGGAGATGAATCATGGGGTTCTATGGTGTCTTGGTCTGGTCGTTGAACAAAAACTAAGTATGCGAGTTGCAGCTATGGCTAACTTTAATCTAAACAAAACCCAAAGTCTAAACGGTGCCTTAAGGGCTTTATTTGTAGGGGAAAAGAGAGGGAATTTCCCCTATAATATGGACTCTAAAAAAATAGCCTATAAGTAGTGTCTCCGGCAAAACCCTTAAGGTTCGAACTCTAGGGTGCGCGCGAAGTTCTTTCCCTCCTACCGATCAACGCCCTAGCTCGCTAAGATCTCGGGGACGTACTCGACGAACTCGCAACACAAGGGACACAAGATTTGTACTGGTTCGGGCCACCGTTGTGGTGTAATACCCTACTCCAGTGTGTGGTGGTGGATTGCCTCTTGGGATGATGAAGAATAGTACAAGGGGAAGGACAACCTCCTGAGGTTGAGGTGTTCTTCTGTGGCTAAGGATTGGCCCTCGATCAGATGTAATCCAGCCTCCCCCTATTGTGGTGGCTAGTCCTATTTATATAGGCCCTGGTCCTCTTCCCAAATATTGAGTGGGAAGGGAGCCAACAACGGCGGCCAATTTGAAAGGGGACAGCTAGTGCAAGCTATGCTGACAAAAGCGGTCTTCGCCTGCGAAAGGGCTTTGGTGATGACGCCGTCTTGAGCTCCACGGTGACCTCCGTCCTGCTGGCCTGCTGGTCTGGGTCTCGTTGCACTGATATGGAAACCTTTGCCTGATGCCTCGGTACTTCGCGCCTGCGCTTGCCCCCTCAGCACCAAAGAGGAAACAAGGACGCTGCGCGCGCTGGCGCCCGCCGGGTGTCGATCGTCAGGGCTCATGTCATGAGAGCCTCGCGAGGTTTTGCCCCGCCTTTATATCTCCGCTTTTCGTGAGCCTGTCTGGAGAGTCCGCTCCTGAGGAGGTCTTGTGTCGCCCCCCTCGCGAGGCTTGGCCCCTCGCGAGGGTCTTGAATGCCTTGTTGATGAAGATGGGCCGTACATGCCTGTTAGCAAAGCCACGCCGTGGGCCGCCGGCAGGCAAGTCTAGGGACCCCCGTTCCTAGAACGCCGACAGTAGCCCCCGGGCCCAAGGTGCGTTCGGGCTTGGCTTCGAGGCGAAGCCAAAGGTCAAGTGCGGAGCTCCGCGGGCCCCAAAAGCAAGCGGCCTTGGTTGACGCGTGGCGGTTGATTGGACGTGGGCGTCTCCACTTCCCCACGCGGCCTCGGCAACTGCTCGACTTGACAAAAGGCTGGCGCAGGCAGCGCTTGCCTTCACTGTTCCCCTTTGCCTAGCCTCAGATCCCCTTCCTCGCTCCTTCTGCCGATACCTCCAGATCTGCTCTGATTTCGTTCCGCATCTGCGACCCATGGCGCCGCGCAAGGTCAAGTCCTCCTCGGCGCCGGCTTGGTACGAGCCAGCTCTTGAAGCACCCACCATCACAGAAAAGAGCCTCGCCTCCGCGCGCGTGCTGACAGCGGGGAAGAGCAATGAATGGGGGAAGACGGAGCTCCGGCTTGCCTCCGACGTGCCAGAGCCTGAGGGAAACACCTTCTTCCCCTTCTTCTCGAGCAGCATCGCCGCCGGGTAGGTTTCCCCCTTCTCCGATTTCTTTTATGAGGTCCTCGACCACTATGGGCTGCAGGCGTTGCACCTCCATCCCAATTCTATCCTCCTCCTGTCCATCTTCGCCTACTATTGCGAGGCGTACCTAGGCGTGATGCCGTCCGTGGCGCTTCTACGCCACTTCTTCTTCCTTCGCGTCAGCGATGGACATGTCTTCGGGTGCGCCAATTTCGTCGCATCCGGCAAGGCCAACTCAATCTCGAGCACCGTGAAGAGAGCCGACAACATTCGGGCCAAACGGGTCATGATGGACGCTAAGTGCGCCCACCCGCGCCTGGCATTGCCGACGGAGGCGCCCAGTCTGACAAGGGGTTGGCCCCGTGCGGAGCTTACTGATGAGCGGGTGTCGCCGGTGCTGGAGCAGATGCAGGCCGACCTGAAGCCGGGCAATGCGAAGGCGGCGAAGGTCACAGGGGCCATGCTCCTGAGGGAATTCTTGATGTTGCGTGTCGCCCCACTCCAGGCGCGAGCGCGCCCCTTGTGGAAGCTTGGAGATGGAGAAGACAAGACCCGCCTGAGGCCGAGGGCCCTGCCTAACGACGAACTGGCTGCTGTCCTGCGCCTCCTGGTTGGGGATAACCAGGAGTACCCGCCGGCGCCTTCACTCCTTTGTTTCTTCGCAAGGAATGGGAGCCGCTCGTGGTCTCTAGGCCGACCTTCGACGCGTGCGGGCTGGTGCCGCCTGCGCTCTTCGGAGCCCCGGCGGCGCCGAAGCCAGTGGAGCTATCTTTTGACGAGTGCCGCGGGGGGAAAGAAGAGGAGGGGGACTCGAAAGCGACCCTCGAAGAGATGGGGGAAAACTCTCCCTTGAGCAAAACCGAAATCCTCCGCGCCCTTCCTAATGACGCCGAGGTCGATGTCCGCCAGGAGGAGGGAGAACTTCCCGTCATTCCGACAAGGAGCAGGTCGTCGTTGGTTCCTCGAGATGCCGCCCCCATCTTGACGCCTCCCGGGGCCGGCTCTGGCCCTTCTGCTGCGCCGCCTTCTCCCGCCGGAGCCCGCGCGCCCACTTCTCAGGCCCCAATGCTTTCAGGCTTCAAGCTTCTCAAGCGGAGGGTGGAATACACCGCGGTGGACCAGTAAGTGCTTGATCTCCGTCTTGTTTTTGCTTGTGTCGCTGCTTCCTGACTTTCGTCTTTGGTTGTCCAGGCCGCTGTCTGCGGCGAAGAAGAGGAAAGAGGGTACGGTGGCTGCGCCCCCTTCTGCTGAGAAAGGAGACGCGAGTGCTCGCACCTCCCCAGCCCGGCCGTCTTTGCGAGGCCAAGAGGAGCATCGCTGAGAGGAGTCAGCCCCCATGGCCCCGCTGGCCCCGGAGGTGCCGGCGTCTGGCCCGGCTGAAGAGGTCCCGACTGCTCCGGAACCCGCAGTCTCCCAGGCCCTGGTGACGGCGTCGCCTCCTCCTACTGCCGCACCTCCACTCCCAGGTTCTTCTGCCTCTGCTGCTGTCCTGGAGCGTGCTCTTTTGGAGATGACCCAGTTGCAGGCAGATCTCCTGAGCGCGGACCCGCGCCTAGTGGCCGGGCGCCTCGAGCTGGCCTCTGGCTGGCTTCACTCTGACTCAGCGGTTCGCGCGATGCTGAGCCAGGCCGCGGCATCTTCCGAGAAGGAGAAGCAGAGCGTTGCCAATGCTGCAGCCGATCGTGAGGTGGCACTGAAGGACGCCAAGGCTGCCCGCAACCGCTGCCGAGAGCTGGAGGACGAGCTGAAGAGCCTGCGCGACAAGCACGCCAAAGAAGCACGCGGCCGCCAGGTGAAGGAGGAGGAGATGAAGGCCCGGGAGTACGCCGTCAAGAACCGTGACACTGAGCTGGGGGAGTTGGGGAAGACGCAGGCTGCCGAGCGCAGCCGGCTGGAAGAGCTGGATCGGAAGGTGAAGGCGGGGGAGGCCAATCTTGATGCCAAGGCATGGATCCTGGCTGAAGGCCGCGTGGCCTTTGCCGACCTCGAGGAGAGGTCTCGCGTGGCACTGAAGACGCTCTACGAGCACGGCTTGGAGAGGCCGCTGACCACTGATGAGGACGGCCCCGCCCTGCTGCTTCCCCTCTTGGTGAAGGCGCTCGAGGAAGTCACGGATGGTATCGGACCCATGGCGGAGGCAGAAGCTTGCATCCTGTCTTCAGCTGCATTGACTCACGTCTTCAGCCATTTGGACCTCCGCGACCCCAACGCTTGTCTTGACGAGCTGCTGGAGCCTGTGGCTGATGATCACTGCGCAGCCGCCGCCGCACCTGTGCAAGGTCAGGTGGAGGCCCTGCTGAAGAAGTTCCGCGGCTTTGCCTCCGCACCCTTGTCCGGCTATGCCGCCGATCCTGCGGCTGGTGGTGCAGGTGAAGGCGACGTTACCCGGGGAGGAGCATCTTCTGCAGGTGATGGCGGTGTCCAGGGGTGACCTGCGGCTGCTCTCCTGTTTCGTTCCTGTAATATGCATTAGGCCTCGTGGAGGTGTTAAACTTTTCATTTGATATTGTGAGGACAATATGTTTTGTAATATTTGCTTCGAGATTTTGCGATTTTCTTCCTATTTGCTTTGTGTTCTGCGTCGGCAGAGCACGACCCCGCGCATACCTCAACCGCCATTGGGCCGACCGGAGACCAGGACGGACTAAGGAGTGAGGAGCTACGTGACCAGTTAGGCTCCTGAGTCATGATGCTCAGGAGTCCCCCTTGACGCGCAAACAGCTTATAGGGAGAGTACGCGAGGATAGATTAATGTTCTACGTCGGCAGAGCCCGGCCCCGCGCATACCTCAACCGCCATTGGGCCGACCGGAGACCAGGACGGACCAAGGAGTGAGGGGATACGTGACCAGTTAGGCTCCTGAGTCGCGATGCTCAGGAGTCCCCCTTGACGTGCAAACAATCTCCATACCTGCCCTCGCCGAGGCCTCGGGAGGGGCATGCGACGGCCAGGTCCGGGAGACCTGGTTGGGTGGTGTGCGCTTGGACGTGACCCGAGCGCAGCCCCCAGGTCCCGGAGACCTGGTTGGGTGGCGTACGCTTGGGCATGACCCGAGCGCAGCCCCCGTGCCCAGCCCCCTCGCACGGCTCTCCCGAGGGGAGGCGTTGCGGTGAGGTCGGACGCTCAGCTCTAGGCTCCTTGAGGTTGGTACGGCCGTGAGTCCGCCCTCAGTTGTTTATCACCAGTGCGGGGGATAGTGCTTCCGCTTGTGCACGGGCATAGCCGCTCCTCGGCAGTGTCGAAGGCCAGCGCGGAGCATGGTGCTTCCACTTGCGCGTGGGAGGGGGGCCCCCTCCGGGAGGAGTCCCCGGGGTGTGTACAACCCTGCCCTGACACGTGGCTTGCACGGCAGGGCTGCGAGGTGTATCTAGGCACTCGTGAGCCAGCGCGGGACTCACCAGACCCTACCTCAAGGCGGGTTGCGCCTGGTCTTGGGTCTTTGATAGATGTGTGTTCCTGCGAGGCGGTTAGGTGCAAGTGCTCTACGTCCTTAGGTCCCGGCCCTCGAGCGAGCTCAGCCGCCGCTGGTATGCCAGGTCGCGATGCCGTGGTAAAGGCCAGGGGGTGAGGTCTGGAGAGCCAGTAAGAGCTCCTGAGTCGCGATGCTCAGGAGCCCCCCTTTTAACGCGCAAGCGAATTGCATGATGAAGGGATGTACCCGTGGCGGGTGGCAATCGAGCAGGTGATAATCATAGGTAGATTAAGCATGGAAGGCAAATCCGCTTGGGTTAATGCAGAAGGATACATGCCACTGGGTCAGGCCCGAGCGGCTTAGGGATGATGCAGCCCGAAGGACGCCCCCAGTGAGGTAAGCTAAAGACATAAGCAAAAGGGATACATGCCACAGGGACGGACCCACGCGGCCTGGGAATAATGCAGCCCGAGGGGCGCTCCCAGCTAAATGAACTTGGAAAATGTCACCTACTTCTGTTGTTGAAGAGATGTCGGGGCAGCTGGAGGTACGCGGTGGGGAGGCTGCTCCTTACCAGCCACCAGGGCCCTGAGCCTGGGGAGGCTCTGGGGGCTCAGGCGGTTCCTTGAGGACCGTCTCCATCTCCGCTAGGACGGCGCGGTGCCTGGCCTCCTAAGCTGCCAGGGCGCGCGGCAAGTTGCGCTGGTAGACGAACGACACGCTCGGCAAGCCAAAAGGCATGCGAACGTAGCTGTGCGGTGGACCCTCGCACCGGCCCACGCGCGAAGGCCAGAAAAGCTCCTGAGAGGCAGCCCTGTTGAGCCCTGGGACGTCGACGCAGACACGCAACCCGACATCCTCGCCTGGACGGGGAGCTGCGCCTCACGAGCGGCGGTCGCCGCGCATCGTCCGTGCGTCTTGCAGTTCCTGAGTGGCCTTGGTGATGAACTCCTGAGCGGTGGGCGCTCCTTGCCCTGTGTGCTCCTGAAGGAAACACGCCGCGAAGCACGCCTCCAAGTGGTGCCCGGACACCTCCCTTGTGATGTTGGTAAGGTCTGAGGCCCTCCAGGAGAGAGCCCCGAGCCATGCCCGAGGAGGGTGCTGGGCGCGCCTTCCTATGCGATGGAGGGAGGCGCCCCTGGAGCGGGCGCTGATCCTGACGAGGTTCCAGCCGCGACGCCACCCTCCTGAGGTCCGGCACGGCGCAACTGCTTCTTCTTCTTGGGGATGGCCTCGGGAGGATCATCGCTCTTGCTGTCGGGGTCGTCGATTGCGGCAGCTTGAAAGGCGCGCTCGAGGGAGCACACCGCGTCTGTTTCTTCACACGGGACCGTGATGATTCCGCCGCTTCCTGGCATCTTGAGGACATTGTAGCCGTGGTGTGTCACCGCCATGAACTTGGCCAGGGCTGGATACCCGAGGATGGTGTTGTATGGCAGACGGATGTGCGCAACGTCGAAGTCAATGAGCTCGGTGCGGTAGTTCTTGCGTTCTCCGAAGGTGACAGGGAGGCGGACTTGCCCTATCGGTGTGGTGGAGCCGTCGGCCACTCCTGAGAAAGGCTTGGTGCGCTGAAGCTGGTCTTATTGCACTTGGAGGTTGTCGAACGTATTGCCGGACAGGACGTTGAGCCCTGCGCCGCCGTCGATGAGGGTCTTGGTAACTTGCTCGTTGCTGATGACTGGTGAACAACGCATTGGGAGAGCGCCAGCGGTGGCTGCGCACTTGAGCTGATCTGCCGAGTTGAAGGTGATGGCACACTTGGACCACCTGAACGGGCGCGTGGCCTCGAGCTTGGGAGGATTGCGTTCACTTCACGAGCAAACTGTTTGAAGATATGCTGCGAGACTGGGGCCTGTGCGCCGCCCAAGATGCAGGCGATTGCACGTGGCTCCTGGAAGCCCCCAGCCCCCTCGTCCTCATGGTGGTCGTCATTCCTTCTTAGTGGGGGCGGCAGCGGGGGAAGACCGGCGTTGCCCTGAGGGCGATCCTCACGAGGCTGGTCCCTCCAGGTGCCTTCGGGAGGATGATCCTGCCAGCGGTCCTCACGAGGCCTATCGCGCCACTCCTAGCGCGGGCCACGGTCGTCCCAACGTCCGCCTCCACGTCCTCCTCCTCGGCCATAGCCCCGGTCGCTGTGCTCGGGGCGTCGACCGTAGCGTCCTTCATGAATGGCTCTGAGTTCTTGAAAGTCGTTGGTGTTGTAGGTGTTCAGGTTGTGGAAGGCGCAGAACGGTCGGCTGCTCTTGGATCACACATGTTGGTCCCTGCCTCACTTGGTGTCCGGCTCCGCTACGAGCACGGCTGCTTCCTTGCGCTTCACGTCCTTGGCCTTGGCCTTCTTCTCCTCTGCGCCCGCAGCTGGCAGCTCGAGGAGAGAGAGGCGCCCCTCCTCAGCTCTTCGCACTTGGTTGCCAGGTTGAACAACTCCTGAGATGTGCACAGCTCCTCGTGGATGGCGAGCTCGTCCTTCATCTTGATGTCGCGGACGCCATCAGAGAACGCAGAGATGATGGCCTCGTCCGTGACCTTGGGGATCTTGAGGCGAGAGTTGTTGAAGCACTGGATATACTTCTGGAGGGCCTCTCCTGGTTGTTGCTTGATGCGGCGCCGGTCACCCGCGGCCGGTGGGCGGCCATGACTGCCCTGGAAGTTGGCGACGAAGCGGTCGCGCATCTCGTCCCAGGAGGAGATCGAGCCCTGAGGCAGGTTCAGGAGCGACGAACGGGCGTCGTCTTTGAGTGCCATTGGGAACCAGTTCGCCATGACTTTCTCGTCGCTGTTTGCCGCCTCGATGCTCAACTCGTAGAGCTGCAAGAACTCCGCGGGGTCGAGGGTGCCATCGTAGCGAGGAGGCATATCCGGCTTGAACTTGCCCGGCCAGGCGGCGCTACATAGCTCGGGGGTGAAGGCGCGGCAGCCGACCGTGGTTGCCGGGGCCCGTCTCGGAGGTGGAGCTTGGTCTTGATGAGGCCCGCATGCCGCCACCGCAGGTAGCGCGCGGTCTTGGCGAGGCGGCGCTGGGAGCACAGATGCAGCTTCTCGCGGCCGAGGAATTTCTTGGCAGCTTCTCTCTTGGCGCGCGGGAGCCGGGCGTGGTGGGTCACGCCGTGGGGCTGCGCGCCTTGGCGCCAAGGCACCGTCTTGGGGCAGAGGTGGTGGAGGCGCTCCATGAGCCACGTCGCCCGTGGCTAGCGGAGGGCGAGGCAGAGAAAGGGACAGCGCCGGGGAGCCCCCTGCGGCGCGGACGAGCTCGGCGACGTGGTCGAGCCAGTCCTCGTAGAGGTCGTCGACCGGGCGGTAGCGCAGGAGCTCGTTCTCCATGAGGAGCACGGCCTGTGCATCCATGGGAGCGCGACGTGCGTGGGACGAGGAACCGGCCGGGGTCAGCGATGGAGTGGCGGTGCGGCCGTCCTCCCGCACCGACGGGTGACCAAGGACGCTTGCTGCTCGTTCCCCGCCGGGCCAGTGGCGGCAGGTGACGGGGAAAGACGAGGTGGCCCGCCGACGGGAGCCGTCTGAGCAACGCGGGCGGTGAGGGCAGCCCGGCGGTCAGCTCGAGCGCGGCGAGCGTCCGCCATGGAGACGACGGAGCGACGGAGCGCCGATCGACGGAAGGGAAGCTACGGAACACCCCTACCTGGCGCGCCAAATGTCGGATCTCGGGTTCCGGCAAAACCCTTAAGGTTCGAACTCTAGGGTGCGCGCGAAGTTCTTTCCCTCCTACCGATCAACGCCCTAGCTCGCTAAGATCTCGGGGACGTACTCGACGAACTCGCAACACAAGGGACACAAGATTTATACTGGTTCGGGCCACCGTTGTGGTGTAATACCCTACTCCAGTGTGTGGTGGTGGATTGCCTCTTGGGCTGATGAAGAATAGTACAAGGGGAAGGACAACCTCTTGAGGTTGAGGGGTTCTTGTGTGGCTAAGGATTGGCCCTCGATCAGATGTGATCCAGCCTCCCCCTATTGTGGTGGCTAGTCCTATTTATATAGACCCTGGTCCACTTCCCAAATATTGAGCGGGAAGGGAGCCAACAACGGCGGCCAATTTGAAAGGGGACAACTAGTACAAGCTATGCTGACAAAAGCGGTCTTCGCCTTCGAAAGGGCTCTGGTGATGACGCCGCCTTGGGCTCCACGGTGACCTCCGTCCTGCTGGCCTGCTGGTCTTGGTCTTGTTGCACTGATTTGGAAACCTTTGCCTCATGCCTCAGTACTCCGCACCTACGCTTGCCCCCTCAGCACCAAAGAGGAAACAAGGACGCTGCGCGTGCTGGCGCCTGCCTGGCGCCCGCCTGGTGTCGATCGTCATGGCTCACATCACGAGAGCCTCGCAAGGTTTGCCCCGCCTTGGTATCTCCGCTCCTCGTGAGCCTGTCTGGAGAGGACGCTCCTGAGGAGGTCTTGCATCACCCCCTCGCGAGGCTTGGCTCCTCATGAGGGTCTTGAATGCCTTGTCGATGAAGATGGGCCGTACAAGCCTGCTAGCAAAGCCACGCCGTGGGCTGCAGGCAGGCAAGTTTGGGGACCCCCGTTCCCAGAACGCCGACACAAAATTACATGGGCCAGGCCCAAAAAAAGGTGGCAAAACAACTATATTAAGCTATGGTCAAAATTTATGAAAGGGAATTTTGTATATTTGATCCATGCACTTGTACGTCATCAGGGTGGCTCCAAAGTGCTGAAAACTCCACCAGAAACTCCGTTCTTGTTCTCCTTGCGCATGCCCATCATCGCCATGCTTGATCATGCTCCAATGTTCATCCTTCTTGTCCAAGCTAGGCCCTTCATTTGTAAGCAAAACAAATGTATCCAATTTAGGCAACATCATAGTCTCATGAACATTAGAATCATTACCAAGAAACAAAAGTACCTGGTAATTTAATTGTGGGTGTAACTGTGGTAGTGATGTCCTCGTCATCCTCCCCTTCTTGAATTAAAGTCGTCCTTGATGGAAGCTCATATTCCTCACCCAAATAAGGCTTAAAATCTACAATGTTAAAAGCGGGACTAACCCCAAAATCTACACGCCACTCAAGTTTATATGCATTATCATTTATTTTCCCTAACACCTTCAAAGGACCATCAGAACCTGGCATTAGCTTTGATTTGCGCAAATCGGGAAACCTATCCTTATGCAAATGTAACCAAGCAAGATCTCCAGGTACAAAGACAACACGTTTTCCACCCATATCTACAGCAAGTTTATATTAAGCATTCATGCGCTCAATATTTACCTTAGTTAAATCATGCATTTTTAAGATCAGTTCAGCATGTTGTCTAGCATCAAAATTAACCTTCTCCGAAGATGGAAGAGGCAAGAAATTTATGGGTGCACGAGGTAGGAAACCATACACAATTTCAAAAGGGCACACCTTAGTAGTAGAATGTAGCGAACGATTATAAGCAAATTCAATATGAGGCAAACATTCCCACGTTTTCTAGTTATTCTTCAAAACAATCCTAAGCATAATAGACAATGTTCTATTAACTACTTCAGTTTGTCCATGGGTGTGGGGTGACATGTAGTACTAAGAAGCAGTTTAGTCCCAAACTTAGCCCATAAACATTGTATCACGATCTGAAACAATTGTGTTTGGCACACCATGCAAGCGAATAATTTCATCAAACAACAAATCAGCAACACTTGGAGCATCATTGTTTTTATGACATGGTATAAATTGTGCCATTTTCGAAAATCTATCCACAACAAAAATATTCTATCCCTCCCCTTGTTTGTCTGAGGTAAACCTAAAACAAAGTCCATAGTTATGTCCTCCCATGGAACACTAGGTATAGGCAAAGCAAATATATACCATGAGGATTGGGTCGTGACTTAGCTTTTTGACATGTAGTGCAGCGAGCAACAAAACGCTCAAAATCCTGTCTCATCTTTTGCCAAAAGAAATGTGTAGCTAGTACGTCCTCCGTCTTCTTCACGCCAAAGTGTCCCATTAATCCTCCTCCATGTGCCTCCTACAACAACAAAAGACAAACTGAGCTAGCTGGAATGCATAACTAGTTAGCACGAGAAACTTGTTCCATGTCCTCCCTTCTTTACAATTCCGCAATACATCTTTAAATTCAGCATCATGCACATATTGATCTTTGATGGTCTTCAAACCAAATATTTTAAAGTCAAGTTGTGAAAGCATAGTATAGCGACGAGACAGTGCATCAGTAGTAGCATTTTCTTTGCCCTTCTTGTGTTTTATGACATAAGGGAAAGTCTGAGTGAATTCAACCCATTTAGCATGTCAACAGTTTAGTTTGGCTTGACTTTTAATATGTTTCAATGATTTACGATCAGAATGTATAACAAATTCTTTGAGCCATAAATAATGTTGCCATGTTTCTAAAGTCCAAACAAGAGCATACAACTCTTTATCATAAGTAGAATAGTTCAGACTATGCCCACTGAATTTTTCAATGAAGTATGCAACAGGTTTACCATCTTGTAATAACACACCTCCTAATCCAATTCCACTAGCATCACATTCAAGCTCAAAAGTCTTATTAAAATCAGGAAGTTGGAGTAAAGGAGCTGTTAACAACTTGTGTTTCAATACTGTGAAGGCTTCTTCCTGTGCGGTGCCCCAAATAAAAGGCACATCCTTCTTTGCAAGATCATTGAGAGGTGCAGCAATGGTGCTGAAATCTCTCACAAATCACTTATAGAAACTTGCAAGTCCAAGAAAACTCCTCACTTGTGTGACCATTTTCGGCTACGTCAAACTCTTGATAGCTTCAATCTAGGCTTTATCAACTTTATTTCCTTGTGGAGTAACAACATAGCTAAGAAAATATACTCGGTCGGTGCAAAAGGTGCAATTCCCAAGGTTACCAAACAAACGTGCATCATGTAGAGCGATAAAAACATCACATAAATGTTCCAATGTTCCTCCAAAGATCTGCTATAAATCAGTATATCATCAAAATAGACTACCGTAGATCGTCTAATGAAAGCACGTAAAACTTTTTTCATTAATCTCATGGAAGTACTAGGTGCATTAGTGAACCCAAAAGGCATGACTAACCACTCATATAAGCCAAACATAGTTTCAAATGATGTTTTCCATTCATCTCCCAATTTCATACGAATTTGATGTATCCACTACGCAAATCAACTTTAGAGAATATTATAGATCAACTTAGATCATCAAGCATATCATCTAGCCTAGGAATAGGATAATAATAACGAATTGTAATATTATTAATGCCTCTACAATCAACACACATACGCGATGTACCATCCTTTTTAGGCACTAGTATAATCAGAACAACATAAGGACTAAGAGATTCACGTATGTAACCTTTGTCGAGGAGATCATGTACTTGATTCATAATCTCCTTCGTCTCCTCTAGATTGGCACGATATGGGGTACGGTTAGGTAAGTATGAACTGGGAATTAAGTCAATTGGATGCTCAATCCGTCGGATAGGTGGTAATCCCGAGCTCGAGTAATTGGTCCAGTATATGTCGCAATACGGGCTGTGGGTGTAATTTTGTTAGTGATGCCTCATCATCCTCCCCTTCTAGAATTGAAGTTGTCCTCAACAGAAGCTCATCTTCCTGACCCAAGTAAAGCTTTAAATCTGCAATGTTAAAAGTGGGACTAGCCGCAAAATCTACAGGTAGCTCAAGTTTATATGCATTATCATTTATTTTCTCTAACACCTTAAAAGGATCATCAGCACGTGGCATTAGCTTTGACATGCGCAAATCAGGAAACCTACTGTCGCGGGAAACCACGGCCAGTTTTGACATGTGCAAATGAGGAAACCTACTGTTGCGGGAAACCACGGCCACCTATGGGACCAAGGGTCCCTTGCTGGTTCGGCGGCGGGATGGCACGTTGCACAAAGAGCAGAGGAGCGCGGGACAGCACGGCAGAGATCACACGGGCAGTTTTACCCAGGTTCTGGTTGCCGTGAGGCGTAAAACCCTACTCCTGCTTTGGTGGATTGATGGTGAAAAAATGGTGGTGGTCGTAGCCTGTTTGCCTAGCAGGGTTGCCTCAGGGCGAAGCGACTACGTGCGTATGAGATGTGGGGGGGGGGGTGGATTCTCTAACTCAGGGTCCAACCCTTTCTAAGGTTGCCTCGGGCCTCCTTTTATTGACAAAGGGCCACCACAGTGGCAAATTAGTCACTATGCACTGATAAGATAGCAAATAATGCAATCATAACTAACTCTGCAGGCTGACAGAGTGCATTAAATGCGCCACTCAATGTCACATCGTCGCTTGCCCGGCAATCCTTGCCGGGCTGTTTTGCCAGCTTCACGCCTGTTCGCTTGACACGTTGCAGGACGGGTGTCGTCTATAGGTATTTCTTGTAGAAAGAGGTTGCCATGTGGCAAACAGCTGCCACTTAGTCACTTTGCGGCTCGACACGGCACTGATTGACGACGTGCCTTGTGGTGAAGTTGTTTGGTGAGGTAGCTTTGCCTCCGCGAGTCCCGGCAGGCCTTGCTGGGGCGTCTTGGAGGTATTTTTCCGGGGGTGACCCCGTCCTCGCAAGGCTGGCCTACCTGGCAAGGGAGGTTTTCTCCTTGTGGTTTCTTACTTCTCTGGCTTGGTATTGGTACTCTTGATCTGCATGCTGGTCCTTTGAAGATCTCGATCTCTTGTACTTTGGCCTGATCTTGGTGTTGTAATCTCGCTCCCTTGCCTATGCACAATTTGGGAAACAGACCCAGGGTTTGTTGCACCGACAGAAGCCCGCGGGCCTGCCCCGAACGCACTGCCGAGCTTCGTTAGGGTAGGCCCTAATAAGTGCATAGGCAGGGGTGTGGAAGAGGCTGGCCCCTTGAGGTCTTCTTTGCTTCTTCATTAATCTTGAGTCCAGGCCGATTTCCGATTTTCCCGCACATCGTGCAAAGCCAATCATGGTGGGTCCACTTTTTTGTAATGGCCCGTGAATGACTTTAACGCACGGGGTAGAAACCGCCAATTCACTCTTCCCACCCACGCCCTTATCCTTATCCACGTATGTTGCATGCATCGCACGGGGTAGGAAATGGAGGTGCGTGGTGCGGGAGAGCATCAAGGCGGGGGGCCGGTTTTCTTGAGTTGGTGGAGGAGGGCGGCGCTCGCTTGTTGAGGGAGCGACTCTCCTCCTTGGCCCACCTATAAAAGGAGGGGCGAGGGGAGAGCGGAGTCATCCATCTTTGCATCCCTTCTCCTCTATTTTCTGCCTCCTGCTGGTTATGTTGAAGAGAAGAGCCTGGGACCAGGACCCGGTCTCTAGTTTAGAGCTTCGCATGGACCCAAGGGGGGCACTCGGGCGGTGCGGTGATAACACCAGAGGTGGAGACTTGGGTGCCCTTGTCACTGGGTCACCCGTAGCCTTGATTGTAGTGAGAGGGGACACGAACAATACCATGCCGAGGTCTGCAGTAGGCACGGGGGTGGTAGTCAGTCGCTCCCCATTCTTTATTCCTTCGCGGCGCTGGGGTGGGGTCATGGAAAGGGTTCACCGCCAGCAAAGGCGAACCTGACTCCCCATGGGTTCCGTCCTCTTGCCGTGCAGGAGGGCTTTTTGCTCCCATACACGTCTTCGGAACGTGCGGTGGTTTCTGATGTCAGGGCCATTGGAGACGACCATGCTCTTTGTGGGATAAACCGAAGAGCATGGTGTCCGGCGTGCCTGTCGTGCTGAGGTCTTCGAGTGGCAGTGATGGGGACGGCGACGGCAACCCATGACGCGTCAAGAACGGGGACGACCGTTTCGACGAGTCATGTTTACCGGTGACTCCGTGTCCCCCATCTGGTCCTCTGGCAGTGTCACCATCTGCGCCTGCCCTCCGGTTTCTTTGTCCTTGCTGAGAAGCGGCGCCAACCTCATCCTGGGGAGGCGTCGAATCCTAGCTGGGTCCGCCTCCAGTGTCCTCGACCCCTTCCTGAAGGAGATGGACAAGGGCAAAGGCATCACGGGGCACTTATCTTTTTTCAATCTTAAATCTGTCGGCACTTGCCAAATTTTAGTTCAAATAATGTAATCTCTCAAGTCCATGTCTGTGTTCTGTAAGGTTTGTACTTGTATGATCAGCATATTAATGAAAAAGATGAACCTTTCCGGGAACTCGTGCATGTATACGTCCATGCAGAGCCGGAATGCCTCTTTACTTTCAATAAACGAGTTTTCCCCGGCAGGCTATCCTGTCGGTACCCTTTTATTTTGTTGTCAGAGAACTAAGCCTACCGAGCATAAATAAAGGGACCAGCCCCCCCCCCCCCCGCCAATCTCTTTTCACCAAAGGCCACTGCGACCATCCTGGCCGAAGCAACGTTCGAGTCTAGGGATGGGAGCACCTAAGTTTCAAAGAGCGGCAGGTTTTCTCAAGCACAAGTTTCAGCTTAGAGAACACTTATGGACAAGAGGTAGAACTTATCTATTTGGCTTATGGGAGATCGCAGTGCTGGTTCATCTTCCCAACTCCCTGTAGAGGTCAAGCTCACGGCAGGAACCTGGAGCCTTATGCAGATGGGAATCATGCAAGATGCGACCTTATCTATATGCAAATGCAATGCTCATGCATGCATGCAACTTGTCGGGGGCCCCCAATGCTTCATTTATTTCTCTGTTGCTCAGGGCCTGCGCCTGGCTTTGTACAAGGGGTTACATGCAACTGAGGCAAGGCCTGTACAAAAGAGTGGCTGCCGGGCAGGGCCCGATAGCCGCGCCTTACAGGTAGAACTTGCAGAGATGCTCAATATTCCATGAGTTTTGCAATTGAATGCCATCTCCCGTCTCCAGATGGACTGCGCCAGGTCTGGTGAGTCGAACTATCCGGTAAGGGCCTTCCCACTTTGGCATCAACTTGTTTGTACCCTTGGCAGACTGAACGCGCCTAAGGACAAGGTCGCCTTCCTCAAAACACCGGGCATGAACCCTGCGACTGCGGTAGCGACGTAGGGCTTGCTGATAGCATGCAGCACGCGTAGTAGCACGGAGATGGTTCTCCTCGAGTAGCACAGCGTCGTCACGCCGGTGCTGATCTTGCACTACTTCATCATAGGCATGCACTCGAGGTGACCCGTAAATGAGTTCTGCGGGGATAACTGCTTCTGCCCCCTAGACTTGGGAGAAGGGAATCTGCCTGGTAGCTCGATTTGGTGTCGTTCTAAGGGACCAGAGAACTACCGGCAGCTCATCGATCCATCGCCTGCCGTGCTTGTGCAACGTATCAAAGGTTCTTGTCTTGAGTCCTCGCAGCACTTCGGCGTTCATCCTCTTAGCTTGACCATTGCTTCTAGGATGGGCGACAGAGGCAAATGAGATCTTTCTTCCAAGGGCATGAACATATTGCATGAAGGGGCGGCTCATGAACTGGGTGGCGTTGTCGGTAATGATCCTTGCCGGGACTCCAAAATGGCACACCAATTGTTTTAAGAACTTGATAGCTGACTGAGTAGTCACCTTTCTCACAACAGCTACTTCCGTCCACTTTGTATACCTGTCGATAGCAACAAACAAGAATTCAAAGCCCCGACAGCTCGGGGGAAAGGGCCGAGGATATCGAGCCCCCAGACCGAAAACGGCCATGACAAAGGGATTGTCCGAAGAGCTTGTGGAGGCAGGTGGATGTTTTTGGAATGGAACTAGCAGGCTTCACATTTGGTGACTAGATCAACCGCATCTTGGATGGCTGTGGACCAATAGAATCCTTGCCGGAATGCTTTCCCAACTACTGCCCTTGATCCAATGTGGGAGTCGCACATGCCTTTGTGTATCTCAGCCAGCAGTTTCTTTCCTTCTTCCCGGCAGATGCATTTAAATTTCACATAGTTGGGCCTCCTTTTATATAGAGTGTCATCGACAAACTGATACATACTGGCCCTCCGGGCTACTCTTTCAGCTTCATCTTGGTCATTGGGAAGTTCTCGGGTTTGGAGAAAATGGACTATGTGCCTTACCCAAGTTGGAGCCTAGGGCTCGGCAACAAGGACTAGCGGCACCTCCTCAACTACAGGGGCACGTTCCTCGTTCTCGGGGACCATAGGCCCTGCTGGAGGGTGCGGTCCGGCAAGTGATGGGGAGTTGTTTCCGGCAAGATCCCTACCAGGAGCCCTAGGAGGCTCTACTGGGAGAGGCTTACTGGAGTCCATCTTTCTCCTTTTCTGGGCCATTGTTGCTGGGGATACGGAGGGCTGAGAAAGATGGAGAACAAAAGTTCCTCGTTCCACATGAAGCTTCTGTGCAGCACACTTTGACAGATGATCAGCTATGATATTTTCCGCACGAGGTACGTGCTTTGTTTGCAATCCGTCAAAGTGCTCCTCCAATCTTCTCACTTCCTCAACGGATGCCTCCATCAATGGTCTTCGGTAATCCTTGTTGACTTACCTCACCACAAGCTGTGAATCTCATCGAATGATCTGCTTCTTGATTCCCAATTCTGCGGCAAGTTTCTTAATCTCCTCTGCAATAAACTGTTGCCTCTCCAAGGCCAGCTTTCGAACTTTCTTCTTGACAGGTCGGCCATCTGGGCACAGTGCAAGGTGGTGCTCGATTACCTCCCTGGGAACACCGGGGATATCAGATGGTTGCCAGGCAAACACATCAATATTCACCCATAGGAAGGCAACGAGCGCGCTTTCCTATTTGTCATCAAGGTGGCGCTGATAGTGAAGGTACCAATAACGCCAGCCAGCCCTGCCGGGACCTTCTTCACTTGCGGTGCAACAACCTTGGATCTCTTGCTGTTGGAACTCTCTGGCAAGTCATCAAAAGGCCCAACGTACTCCGAAGAGGTACGCTTCCGGGATTCCTTGCTAGTGTCCCTGCTATCCTTCTTCTTTCCTTTGTTCTCCTTGGCAGGAACTGTTGCTGCCGCTGCCTCTGCAGCGACTGCGTCCCAGTACATCTTATCCACGCAAATGATTGCATCCTTCTCATCCGATGAAATGGAAATGACTCCTACCGGCCCAGGCATCTTCAAGGTTTGGTAGGCATAGTGGGATGCCGCCATGAATTTAGCCAGGGTTGGGCGTCCAAGGATCCCATTGTACGTCAAGGGAGCCGACCGCATCAAACAAAATCTTCTTAGTCTGATAGTTCAGTTCTCCCCCAAATGTCATTGGCAACGTGATCTTTCCCTTAGGATGAGTCCTTCTGGGATTAACTACCTTTAGCTCTTCCTCTGCTAGGATGAGTCCTGCCGGGATTAACTCCTTCAAACATGCCCATGACCTTTAGCTCTTCCTCTGCTATCTGAAGTTTGCTGATGGCCTTTGGGTAAATCAGATTCAACCCGGCCTCACCGTCAACCAACTTCTTTGTGACCTTGAGGTTGCGAATTGTTGGAGAGACCAACAATGGAAAACGTTCTACCGCAGTGGTACGGTCAGGATGGTCCTCTTTTTCCAAGATGATGGGTGTGCGTGACCATTTGAGCGGCTTTCGAGCCTCTATCGCTGGCTCCAAGGCATTGATCTCACGTGCCCACCGTTTGAGTTGGCGGTGAGAGGAGTGCAGGGATGCACCCCCGTCAATGCACAGGGTGTCAGTGGCCTTCTGGAACTCCTGCTCACTGGTTTCCTCTTCATCCCCTCCATCACTCTCATTATTGCAAGCTTCCTTCTCTCGACCCCTGGTGGGTTTTCCTTGGTTCCGGAAGGGTTTGCCGTGGCGATTTGCTTCACCGCCTCGGCCCTTCCTGCCAGCGGCACTTTGACCTTTTTCCTTATCATGCTTCTCATATTCCGCTCTCTGCCTCTTGACAAGCTACTCAACTTGATGAGGCTCTTGAAGATCATGGCCCATGGTCCGATGAATCTTGCACTATGGCTCATCGCCTTTCCCAGCCTTCTAGGCAGTCGCAGCCTCCCGACAGTCAGCACACTTGACAGCTTCCTTGTCGGGGATTCGGCCCTAGCCTTCTTGCCGATATTAAGTGTGCCCATTCGACAGTCATCACTGCTTTATCATTGCGCCTCTTGCTGCGCTTCTTACTCTTCTTCTGACCGGTGGATTCGTCATCATCCTCTGAGTCGACGTTGATGCAATCCTCTTCTCCGGGGAGTTTCCTTCCCTCCTCCATCCGAGCACACTTGTCCACCAAGGTGTAAAGCTCCTTCACAGTCTTGGGCAATTGCACGTTCATCTTGGAATGAATCCTGTGGTTGCGCACATTGGATTGGAAGGCGGCTATCACAGCTGCTGGATGGATATTTGGGATGTTCTTGTGGACTCTGCTGAATCTCTGCAAGTACTTCTGGAGAGTCTCTCCTTCTTTCTGCTGGAAAGCTGCAAGTCGCTGGGTCGCCCTGGTTCTTGGTGGCCGCCAGTGAAGGCGCCAACGAACTCATGGCACAGGTCCGCCCATGACGAAATGGAGTTCTTCGGCAGGTGCATCAGCTAAGATCTCACATTGGGCTTCAGTGCCAAAGGGAAGTAGTTGGCAAACACCTTCTCATCTCTTCCCCCGGCAGCTTGAACAACGATGGTGTAGATGCTCAGAAAACTCTGCCGGGTTTAGCCTCCTATCATACTTCTCGGGTATCTCTGGCTTAAACGTGCGAATGGATGGCCAACGGACTTTCCGCAGCTCATGAGTAAAGGCAGGGCACCCAACCTCGAAAGGTAGCCACCCGCCAATCTCGAGTGCAGGCTCGTCAACGTCGGGACCATCGCACCTATTGGTCCGACAGTGCTCGTCGCGGCGTCTCTCAATGACGATGCACGCGTCTCCCCTCCGCCTATCCTCCGGGGCTCGCCGTTGGCCTGGACGTGCTCAAGGGTCAGAAGAGGCCATCAAGACGTCATCAGGTACTTGATTCTGCCGCGCTCGCGCTGGTTGCCGTGGTGGGGACCGTACCATGGGGGTGGCCCCTTCGGTACGACCACCAGTGCGAGCCGTCGTCATCGGTTGGGGAGGCCGTGGCAGGCCAGCTCGCTGTGAGCCCCTAGCCTCGGTGGAACCGAGCGGACTCTGGATAGTGGCACGCCACTCGTCCATCTACTCGGCCGCCGGCGGAAACCTCAGTAGCAGCTGAGCCCACGCCAAGGCCTCCGTAGCAGTGCTTGGCATGGGTGATGATGGCGTGGACGGCACTGTCTCTTGGCTTCTGACGGTGCCAGCAGTGACAGCGCCACGTCCTTGCTGTTTGCGAGGCGGCCATTTGGATGGCATGCTGACGTGGCGAAGGCGCTTGAGGGCCAGCAGCTCCGTTGGGCACAACGACCTGGTCGACTCGCTCCGGGGGAGGTACACGTGATGCGGTCGCGCCCATGGCGGGGGCGGCCGGAGGGCGGCGATTCGCCCCGGACCGAGCGCCATCACTGCGGATGTGCCCATCAGCGAGAGGACGGGGCGCGGATTGGAATAACCCCTTCACCCTTACCTCGCGGAGGATGGCCACCGGGATGTTGCTGATGCTACTCTCCTCCGGTGTCTCCTGCTCCTGCTTCGGCCACGGGGGAGGTGGTGACGGTGCCACGTGCTCCGACCACACCCCCAGTAGCGTCCACATCCTCGTGCTCCTCCGCATCCCCCGTAGCATTGGTTGCTGTGGGCGGTGGAGCCTTCAAGGTGGACGGGTGAGCTGAAGCACCGGGTTCTCCTTGGGCGCCATGGTCGATGGCACCGTCGAAGATGAAGATGGCGATGAAGATGACGCGCCGCTCATGCTTTCAGGTTCGCGCAACGTGATCCCCCTACCTGGCGCACCAAAGATGTCGCGGGAAACCATGACCACCTATGGGACCAAGGGTCCCTTGCTGGTTCGGCGGGGGGATGGCACGTTGCACAAAGAGCAGAGGAGCGTGGGACAGCACGACAGAGATCACACGGGCAGTTTTACCTAGGTTCAGGCTGCCGTGAGGCGTAAAACCGTACTCCTACTTTGGTGGATTGATGGTGAAAAAATGGTGGTGGTCATAGCCCGTTTGCCCAGTAGTGTTGCCTCAGGGCGAAACGACTACGTGCGTATGAGATGTGAGGGGGTGGATTCGCAAACTCATGGTGCAACCCTTTCTAAGGTTGCCTCGGGTCTCCTTTTATAGACAAAGGGGTCACCAAGGGGAAAATTAGTCATTATGCACTGATAAGATAGCAAATAGTGCTATCATACCTAACTCTTCAGGCTGACAGAGCGCATTAAATGCGCCACTCAACGTCACATCAGCGTTTGCCCAGCAAGCCTTGCCAGGCTGTTTTGCCAGCTTCGTGCCGGTTCGCTTGACACGTCGCAGGACGGGTGATGCGGAGCATCCTACAAACATCACCATGTCAAGAGTACGTTTGGCAAGTGACATGTGCGTCATCTACTTCACATACATAAAGGTTATTCATCTCCTTTACACGTGTTCACTTGACCCCTTCGAGGATGGTATACTACTTGACACTTCTCCCGTGTGCATGCATAGGTATTGTCAGAACTTCACGGATGTCGACGAGGAGTGCGAGCGCAAGTGCACGTCTACACCATCTACGAGGGAGGCATGGAAGATAAGACGGAATAAAGGAGAAGTAGCAGACGGAGTGGCTGCTGGAGCCAGGCCGGACGTCCGGACCGCCGTCCAGATCATCCGGGCTCAATCGGATCATCCGGACCCTCTCCCGGATCGTTTGGATAACTTGCAACCAAAGATACACGAAGGCCTCGTGTAAAGCCGGATCATCTTGCCCCCCCGATCATCTGGATGACGGCCGGATCATCCAGATCCCCATCCAGATCATCCGGGCCTTGCCTGCGTGCAACGTTACGGGCCGAGGCTCATGTACCCATTCCGCCCCCTCACTTACCCCTTCGTGGCCTACATTATAAATAGACCTCCTCCTCCCCATTTTTAGGGTTAGCAAATATGATAACTGATTTGTATGTGAGAGAGAGACCACCACTCCCATGTAGTTCAGGACCTCCATGTGAGCATGTGAGAACATCCTACAGGATTCAAGACCCCTAACAGGAAGACCCCTCAAGACCTCTTCTTGGAGATGAACTTTACCTTGTATCTTTCCCTTTGTTGTTCATGTACCTTGTGGATCTTGTGTATTTAATTGTCTGGTGAATGTGTGATTGGACTTGTTCTTGAGTGTTCCTCTCCTTTTCCCTCGTGTTTCCCCTCGTGTTCTTCGCGGGATCCCCTCCATTTCGTGAAAGATCGGACATTTAGGGTTCTGTCCTACATCATCCTGGACCAGAACAAGGTTGATCACGAATTTGGAGCCCCTACCCCTCTTTTTCTAGCCTTCTTTTGCTTGATTTCGTCCTAATTTCAAAAATCCCCACCAAAAATAGCCCCCCCCCCGATTTTTTTGGGATTTGTTGGTTTGATGATCTTTTGTTGATTTTTATCCATGGATTTGCTTGGTTGCGAGTGGATCTAGCGTCTCCCCAAGTTCCCCACCTTCCATCCACATAATCTCCTCAATTTTGCCCCAAAAATCATCCATTTCCGCCCAAAAATTCGTCCCCGAGAGAAAATCCCGAGCAGTTTGACCTGCCCGGATCATCCGGAAGTGCTCCCGAATCATCCGGATCCACCCGGATCAGCTGGACCATCTCCCGGATGTCCGGACATCCCACGCGACCGAAATCCGGTTGACTAACTCGGGTCACCCTGACCTACTCCCGGATGTCCGGATAAGCATGACACTGACAGGGCTGAATTCTTGTTTTGGCCATAACTAATTCATCCGGAGTCCGATTTTGACGTTCTTTAGCTTGTTTTGAAGCTATTGACATCCCCCATCCCACAAAAATACCACCACCATCATTTTACTCCATCATATTTTCTGAAATTTGGCAAGTTCGCCTAGGCCCTCCACCATATCATCCACATTACCACCACTGACTTCCGCGACTTAACCCAATTTTGTTTGAGCTTGTCCGAGTTGTGGTTTGTGTCTCCTAAGGTGTTTCGGCTACTTAGGGGTGGTGACTTCAACTCCGACACCATGTATAATCCACCACCATAACCCTCCACTTCTGCCTTGCGTACTCCAAAACCCATCATTGCATATCCGCAATCACATTGAGCTTCCACAAAACCACCACTGCATTCCGCTACCACCATTTGACATTTGACGTTTGAGATTTTGAGTTGTGGTTTTTCCGTTTCCTAAGGTGTTTCGGCTAATTAGGGACGGTTCGACATCGAGAACACCACCACTCATCATCGCCAGGAGGTCGTCATTGACATTGATCACTTCATCATTATCTGTCCTTATGTACACTCGACAAACCATTGACGGTAACCTTGACAACACCATTGTATATGCCCCTTGCAATTGCTTTGATAACCCCTAGCCCATTTTGCGTCACTTGCCTATCGAGACTAGCCTTTGAGTATTGCCGGCAACATTACTTCTGCACATTAGTGATCATCGATCTACACCTTCCATAGCATACATACCATATCATATTGGTATCATCATATCATCCCTTGCGTCACAAGTTTGTTCCCGCATATACACAATTGCTATCTTGGTTTGTGCATTTCGCATTGTGCCCATAAAAGGAACAAGCTTTTAAGAAAGAGAGAGAACAAAAAACTTGTAAGCAATAGCCATAGCTTCATACCACATTGTATATAAGATTGTCATATCCGATCATCTTGGATCATCTTGAGAAAAACCGGGAACCATATATACATAGCATACTTGGGATAGAAAGTTGATACATTTTGCATCTGATAGGTTGTGCACAAGTGTCATATCTGCCTATTGAGCAATCGTGCTAGCGTCTATCTTGAGTTGTGCAACACGACCGTTTTCCGTGGATTCCACAATTTGTGCTCATTCCTTGGTTGCACGGCCCCATTTATCTATCCATGTCTGCGTTTTCGTGTGCCATTCATTGCTATTGGTCTACTTGCTTCACTTGCGAATTTGTGAATCTCTTTCAACATTATTGACTCTTGCTAACATTTTGCATCAATTTTTTTGCCTCTATCCTAACCAAGCTACTCCATAAGCTTTACTTGATAGGTTTGAGTGAACAAGTCCAGTACCAATTCCACTATTCTTTCATTTCATTGAGTGAAACGATATAAATTATCAACTTTGGGAAAAGGTAACTTGGTATTGTTTATCTCATTTCCTACTCACCTTTGCTCGAGTCTTATGATGGATAGGTAAAGCACACCTCCTTCAGTCTACAACAAGAACGACGAGTTCGATGCCATGAACGACAACTTCGACGCCAAGATGGATGCTTAAATGGAAGAGATCAAGGCCCTCATCAAGTCCTATAAGAGATCTTCCTCATCTTCCGAAGATGCTCAAGTGCACATCCTTCCGAGCTACCATCTCCGGCAAGGTCACATCAGCATCAACACCACCACCGACAAGAACATGAAGGTCAAGAGCTCAACACCAACAACCGCTCAACGACTTCACCAGCTCCCTTGGCATCTTTTACAAGCGACTTCAAGGCATCTTTGCCTTTGTACATGTGGCATCTCTGCTCACAAGCACCTCAAGAGAAGCTCCCCAAGCTCAAGTCCGCGAAATACACAAGCTACTACGACCTTGACACCAACCACAAGGTTCCTTTCTATGGGACTCAAGAACCCGAGGAGTATCTCGCGTGGGAGCGCCTAATGGGCGACTACCTCAAGCTACATCAAGTCCCTCCCGAAGATCAATTGAAGTGCGCCACGATACATCTCCAACGTATCTACTTTTCCTTACGCTTTTCCTCTTGTTTTGGACTCTAATTTGCATAATTTGAATGAAACTAACCCCGGACTGACGCTATTTTCAGCAGAACTACCATGGTGTTGTTTTTGCGCAGAAATAAAAGTTCTCAGAATGGGAGGAAACTTTGCGAGAATTTTTATATCAATAAAAAGAATTTCTGGAGCCAAGACCGACCAGAGGGGGGCACCTGGGTTGGCACAACCCACCAGGGCGCCCCCCTCCTGGCGCGCCAAGGTGGGTTGTCCCCACCTGGTGGCCCCGCAGACCCTGAAACCGACGCTATAAAATCCTATTTTTCCAGAAAAAATGAGGGAGAAAGAATTATCGCGATCCATGCGACGGAGCCGCCATCACCTCCTATTCTTCATTGGGAGGCCAGATCTGGAATCTGTTTGGGGCTCCGGAGAGGGGGATCTTCGTTCTTCATCATCACCAACCCTTCTCCATTGCCAATTCCATGATGCTCCCCACCGGGAGTGAGTAATTCCTTCGTAGGCTCGCTGGTCGGTGAGGAGTTGGATGAGATTCATCATGTAATCGAGTTACTTTTGTTAGGGCTTGATCCCTAATATCCACTATGTTCTAAGATTGATGTTGTTATGAGTTTTCCATGCTTCATGCTTGTCACTTTGGGCCTGGGTGCCATGAACTCAGATCTGAACCGTTTATGTTATCATCATTATATCCATGTTCTAGATCTGATCTTACAAGTTATAGTCACCTACTACGTGTTATGATCCGGCAACCCTGGAGTGACAATAGTCGGGACCACTCCCGATGATGACCGTAGTTTGAGGAGTTCATGTATTCACTATGTGTTAATGCTTTGTTCCGGTTCACTAATAAAAGGAGGCCTTAATATCCCTGAGTTTCCAATATGGACCCCGCTGCCACAGGAGGGTAATTAATCTCCAGGTGCTACTGCTGTCATCACTGTTACACTTGCTATGAAATTACTGCTATCATTGTTACCGTTACCATTGCTACTGTTACTATTATCAAAACTATCAAACTACTTGCTACTGATCACTTTGCTGCAGATAATTAATCTCCAGGTGTGGTTGAATTGACAACTCAGCTTCTAAAACCTTCAAATATTCTTTGGCTCCCCTTTTGTTGAATCTATAAATTTGGGTTTAATACTTTACCCTCGAAAACTGTTATGATCCCCTATACTTGTGGGTTATCAAGACCTTTTTCTGGCGCCGTTGCCGGGGAGCATAGCTATATTTGTTGAGTCACTTAGGATTATTATCAATTTATCACTATGAAGAATCCGAAGGATGCTAAGAATAAGATTTTTCCCTCAAAGACGAGGGGAGGTAAGGAACTGCCATCCAGTTCTACTTTAGATTCACCTTCTGTTATAAGTAAACTTGCAACACCACCACATGCTATTAATCCTGATATGTCGCAAGTTATTGATGATGCTACTTCTGCTATGGATAATGATTATCATGATACTAGTACCTTGCTTGATAATAATGATGTGCCACTTGGTGATTTTCTTGATGAACATATTGCTAGAGTAATACAACATGATGTTGTTGAATCTGATGATGAGCTTGAAATTGAAACTCCTGAAACACCTGCTAGAACTAGCCTTCCTCGATATGAATTGCCTAAGGTACCGGAAGTTTATGTTATGAATGAGGAGACAACTAGAGATATACTTGCTTGTAAGGATAGAGATGATCTAGAGAAATTATTATGCAAGTAAAAAGAAAAATCTCTGAATGCTAGAATGAAATATGATCCTAAGTGTGCTACTTTGCCGATCTTTATTGATGATAAGGATTATGAATTCTCTGTCGACCCAGAGTTAATTACTTTGGTTGAATCAGATCCTTTCCATGGTTATGAAACTGAAACTGTTGTGGCACATCTTACTAAGTTGAATGACATAGCCACCCTTTTTACTCATGATGAGAAAACTCGCTATTACTTTATTCTCAAATTATTTCTGTTCTCATTAAAGGGTGATGCTAAAGCTTGGCACAATACTCTTGCTCCTGGTTGTGTGCGTAGCCCCCAGGATATGATTTATTACTTCTCTAAAAAATATTTCCCTGCTCATAAGGAACAAGCCGCCTTGTAGGAAATATTTAACTTTGTGCAAACTAAAGAAGAGAGTCTCCCACAAGCTTGGGGAGGCTTTGCCAATTACTTAATGCTTTGCCTGATCATCCTCTTAAGAAAAATGAAATACTTGATATCTTCTATAACGGACTAACCGACGCTTCTAGGGATTTCCTAGATAGTTGTGCTGGTTGTGTTTTCAGGGAACGAACTATTGCATAAGTTGAAGAATTATTGAATAATATATTGAAAAATTATGATGATTGGACTATTCCTGAACCACCGCCTAAACCCACTCCGAAGAAGAGGGGTATATTATATCTCAGTGCTGAAGATATGCAAGAGGCAAAGAAATCTATGAAGGAAAAAGGTATTAAAGCTGAGGTTGTTGAAAATTTACCTCCTATTGAAGAAATACATGGGCTTAATACACCACCACTGCCTAAGGTGGTAGAGGTAAATTCTTTAATGAAGTTCAATGATAATGATAATCCTCACAATATGCACCCCAGTCAATGCCTTTATGAGTTTGTAAACTACATTAGAAAACAAGATCACTTGAAATATAATTTTGATATGATTGCTCGCTTGAGTGACTTGTTATTTAGAATCTCCAATGATGTTAGAGGTGTTGGAAAGCATGCTTCTATGGTTCAAACTTAGTTAGAACAAGTTGCTAAATCACAAAGAGACTTGCTAGATGAAATGAATAATAATATACATGACTTTCCTGTTAGAGTTGCCACTAGAGGAGGTAAAATGACTCAGGAACCACTTTATCCTGAGGGACACCCAAAAAGAATTGAACAAGATTCACAAAGAAATAACACTAGTGCACCTAGTTCTTCTAAAAAGAAGAAGAAAAAGAAAAATGATAGGACCTTGCATGCTTCTAGTGAACCTGAAATAGAGAAATCTCCTGATAATGATAATGATGTTTCTATCTCTGATGCTGAAACTCAATCTGGTAATGAAAATTCACCTAGTGATAATGAAAAATATAATGCTGATGTTCATGAAGATACTCAACCAAACAATGAAAAACAACCAGATAATGATGTTGAAATAGAACCAACAGTTGATCTTGATAACCCACAACCTAAGAATACTCGATATGACAAAAGGGACTTTATTGCTAGAAAACGCAGTAAAGAAAGAGAACCGTGAGTTCAAAAACTTATGCCTTTTCCACCCAAGTCAACTGAAAAGAAAGATGATGAAGAATTTGAATGCTTTGCTGAAATGCTGAGGCCAGTCTTTTTGCGTACTCGCTTGACTGATATCTTGAAAATGCCTCCTTATGCAAAGTACATGAGAGACATCATCACCAATAAGAGAAAAATACCGGAAGCTGAAATATCCACTATGCTTGCTAATTATACTTTCAAAGTTGGAGTACCTAAAAAACTTGGAGATCCGGGAATACCAACTATACCTTGCTCTATCAAAAGAAATTATATGAAAACTGCTTTGTGTGATTTAGGAGCTGGTGTTAGTGTTATGCCTTTCTCTTTCTCTTTATATAAAAGACTTGACTTGAATAAACTCACACCTAGTGAAATATCTTTGCAAATGTCTGACCAATCAACTGCCATACCTATTGGTATCTGTGAGGATGTGCCCGTTGTTGTTGCTAATGTTACTATTTTGACTGACTTTGTTATACTTGAGATGCCCGAGGATGACAATATGTCGATTATCCTTGCTAGACCCTTCTTGAATACTGCAGGGGCTGTTATTGATTGCAATAAATGCAAGGGCACTTTTCATATTAATGGCAATGAGCATACGGTGCACTTTCCGAAGAAACAATTCCAAGTGAATGGTATTAATTTATTGAAAAATCTCCGACAAACACTATTGGAAGTTTTCAAATACCTCTACCTACTGTGAAAAAGAAATATGAACTGCTTATTGTTGTGGACATTCATATCCCCATTGAGGTAACTCAGTGATTTACAAAAGTTCTTCAGTTTCATGCTAATCGAAAGTGGTTGTTAATAAGACCTGATCAACCTTATTAATGAATCATTTTTGAGAGGTATGAAGTTGGTGAATTTAGTAAGCACTACTTTCTGTCCTTACTTTTTATTTTCTGTTTATATTAGTTAAATAAAATAAAATGCCATGTTTTGTCTGTTTTCTGAATTTCCCATGCAATAATAAAATGACCCAAAAATAGAAGTTCTCAGAATGCTCTGAAAATTTAATATGATTTTTCTGAATAGTTAAGAATTTCTGGTGCAAATAATATCAGAGGGAGGTGCACCAGGTGGGCACAACCCACCTGGGTACGCCAGGACCCCCAGGCGCGCCACATCATCACTTACCTCCAGAAAAAATTCTCCATTGCTCTCTCTCCCCCGTGTTCTTGCTCCCAAACCTGCGGATTTCGATCTCTTTGCTCGAAGCTCCATTTCCGAAACTGTTTCGGGGGATTGTTGCTTGGTATGTGACTCCACTGTTTGTCCAATTAGTTTTTGTTTTAGTGGTTTATATTTTTAATAATTAGCTACTCTTGGTGCTGCTGTAGATGAGCTTGCATGTTGAATTGTTAGAGTTATAAGTAGGTTGAATGCTTGCTATGGCCTCTATGTATCCCTATGAGTAGTTGCTACGAATTTTGTGAAGTTTTGTTGATAAAATTTTGTGGACTAAAAATTTACAATTTTTGTTCATAGGAAAAAGATGGATATCTTTAGGAAGTTTGCTTCTAAGAAGAACTCCAAGGGTGTTATTGGGGAGTCATCTAACAGTGATCTCCATCCTCGATGGTTGGCGGAGGTGCGGCCATGCGAATGACCGCATACCCAGTTCATGGAAGAGGCTGGAATCCTTCAGGAGTTCACACAATATGCTGCTAATGCCGACCTCACCGACTTCATCGCAGATGAGTGTGAACAGCATAAAATCCTCCCAAACATCTTTGTTCAATGTTTTACTTTCCTTTCTAGGAATAATCCTCCTGAAGTGTAGTTTGATTTATATGCTGAAACCCATCAGATACCACTTACTGAATTTTATAACATATGCATGATCCCTTCTGACGGGAGCTTAGCTGAGCCTAGGCTGGCTGAGTTTGAGGCCTTTTATCGCACCTTGACAGTGGGAGATGAGAGAGGGGTGTCAGCTATCACTGTCCCTGGCTTGCAATTTCCCGCTATTCATTACTTTGCTCTTTTCATTGCAAAACACTTGCTTTCTAGAGAGAAGGTGGGTGCACTCAGTTCACCAGACCTTGCTGTTTTACGTCGTGCACTAGAGGGGGACAACACTTATAGTTTAGGAGCTATTGTGGCTAGTCGCCTTCACATTAATAAGTCCAAGGGTAAAATACATGGTGGGATTTTTGCTACGCGTTTGGCGGCTCACTTTAATGTTGAGATACGCCCTCATGACTACCCCCTGACCAAGGTTTATCTAGACCGCATTGCCATGGATCACCACAATTTCACTGATAACAATTCTCCTGGTATTCCTATTCCTCATAACCTGGTTTTTAGCATTGAAACTC
Source organism: Triticum aestivum (assembly GCF_018294505.1). Classification (NCBI taxonomy): domain Eukaryota; kingdom Viridiplantae; phylum Streptophyta; class Magnoliopsida; order Poales; family Poaceae; genus Triticum; species Triticum aestivum. The sequence continues at coordinate 233,573,871 of NC_057802.1, read as the reverse complement.
GTGATATAATTCCATTGCCTGCTCCTGCTTTGTTTGATCCTGTTGCAGGGGCGGATATAGGATTATGCATGCAGATATCATCGCCCACCGGAACAACCAGGCTGCAGCAGTGGAGGAGCCTCAGCAGTGGGATGAGTTGATGGCCGCTCCTCAGTACCCCAACTACTATCCAGGCTACTGACTGTTTACGAAGTTAGGCCAAAATCCTAAGCTTGGGGGAGTACGTGTTTCTCACCGATATTACATTCATGTTCACATATTTCATTTCAGTTGTCGGTGTTCACACTTTTTCTTTGTATCATCCATGCTTAGATTAATTTTCTTGCTTTCTTCTTGTGTGTTTGAAAAACTTTAGAAAAACTGAAAAAATATTAGTTGTAGTTAGTTTACTTTCTATGCATGCTTAGTTGTAATACTAAAAGGAAAATCTAAAAAGATTCCCTTGTTCTTCTTTAGCTTGTTGGGAGCTTTCCCTTGTAAATAGTTTTTCTCGTTTTTGCTTTTACCTTTTATTTTCCTGTTCAAGAAAACCAAAAACTCCAAAAATATTTTAGTGTGTTTCTCTGAATTTCTTTTCTTTTTATTCGAGTCTTACGGAGGAGAAGACCACGATGAAAATGTTGAATGGCTCGCATATGAATAACTATTGATCTAGTAAAGAGCCCATTTTACCTTGTCTTCACCTATTGAATAAAATGTGCAGATTCCAGCTTAGTTCATGGTACTCTTGCGGTATTATTATTTTCATATCATTCGGTCATGCAAGTGAAAGGCAATAATGACGATATTCGATGAACTGGCCATGGCAGAGAGAAACTGGTATGAACTCGACTTGTTCATGTTTGTGTAAATATGTTTAACCTTGTATCCATGATTCAACCCATTATGATTAAACATGTTTGCAATGGCAATTAGAGATTATAGTTTCTCATGCCATGCATAAGTAGCTAGGAGTGGATAATGATTTATCTTGGATATCAACATTGCATTAAAATGATTGTGATATAGTATGATGATATGGTATCCTCCTCTGAATGTTCAAGTGGCTTGACTTGGCACAGGTTCATGCATGTAGTTGAATCAAAACAAACATAGCCTCTATGATATTTATGTTCATTGTGTTCATATCCTACTCATGCTAGTGTCCAATGTTACTTATTCATAATGCATGTTCATGACCGTTGTTGCTCTCTAGCTGGCCACTTCTCAATCTATTTGCTAGCCTTCGCCTGTACTAAGTGGGAATTCTTCTTGTACGTCAAAAACCTTGAACCCAAAGTTATTCTAGATGAGTCCACCATACCTACCTATATGCGGTATTACCCTACCGTCCTAAGTAAATTTGCATGTGCCACCTCTAAGAACTTCTAATAAATATCCTTTTTGTGTGCCTGGATCGTTCATGGAATGACAGGAGGTGGTCGGTATCTTCCATGCTAAGCGGGTTATTCTCCGGTCGAGTGTTTATTCACTCGCCATCGCACGAGAAAAGGGCGGTAATAGGGATGCCCAGTCCCAAACTGCAAACAGAAAAAGCTTATAAATAATCAAAAAAACTCCCAATGGAGTCAAAACCTTTACTTTTATCGCTTGGGAACTGCCACTAGCGTGCTTAGCATGGAAGATATTGATAACTGATGGTCGTGAAGTAAATGAGAAGGGTGCATGTCTCAGAATTTCATTTATCTCTGTTTTAAAAAATTGAGCTCTGGCACATCTGCAAATCACTGCTTCCCTCTGCGAAGGGACTATCTATTTACTTTTATGTTGTGTCATCACCTTCTAAAATAAGCACCAGAACCTGAGAGCACTGTTGTCATGCTTATTCATTATGTGTAGCTAATGTTGGGTGCATCATGACTGGATCTTTTCTACCATGAATTACAATGTTTAGTCGCTGCTTTAACTTTGGAGGTGCTCTGCATTTATGTTTTGCGGTCTCGAATGGGCTTGCGAGATACCACTATTGTCATATTATATCATCGTTGTTTTCATAATGTGTTGTCGTTTGAGATATCTTATTATTGCTCGCTAGCTGATTATATCATTGATATGAGTTAATATAATCTTTAAGAGTTATTGTCGGCATGGTTAGTTATAATGTTGGCTGAAAACCTGGGTGTCGTTTAAGCTTATTTATGCAAACAAGAGCAAAAGATTTCGTAAAAGTTTTTCTTTTTCACTTCAGTTTATCAACTGAATTGCTTGAGGACAAGCAAAGGTTTAAGCTTGGGGGAGTTGATACATCTCAAATGTATCTACTTTTCCTAAAACTTTTCCTCTTGTTTTGGACCGTAATCCGCATGATTTGAATGAAACTAACCCCGGACTGACGCTGTTTTCAGCAGAACTACCATGGTGTTGTTTTTGTGCAGAAATAAAAGTTCTCGCAATGGAACGAAAATTTGCAAGGATTTTTTTATATCAATAAAAAGAATTTCTAGAGCCAGGACCCACCAGAGGGGGGTAGCTGGGTGGGCACAACCCACCAGGGCGCCCCCCTCCTGGTGCACCCAAGTGGGTTGTCCCCACCTGGTGGCCCCGCAGAACCTGAAACCGACGCTATGAAATCCTATTTTTCCAGAGAAAAATGAGGGAGAAAGAATTATCGCGATCCATGAGACGGAACCACCGTCACCTCCTATTCTTCATCGGGAGGCCAGATCTGGAGTCCGTTTGGGGCTCCGGAGAGGGGCCTCTTCGTTCTTCATCATCACCAACCCTTCTCCATCGCCAATTCCATGATGCTCCCCACCGGGAGTGAGTAATTCCTTCATAGGCTCGCTGGTCGGTCAGGAGTTGGATAAGATTGATCATGTAATCGAGTTAGTTTTGTTAGGGCTTGATCCCTAGTATCCACTATGTTCTAAGATTGATGTTATTACGATTTTGCCATGCTTGATGCTTGACACTTTAGGCCCGCGTGCCATGAACTCAGATCTGAACCGTTTATGTTGTCATCATTTTATCCATGTTCAAGATCCGATCTTCAAGTTATAGTCACCTACTACGTGTTATGATCCGGCAACCCTGGAGTGACAATAGTCGGGACCACTCCCGGTGATGACCGTAGTTTGAGGAATTCATGTATTCACTATGTGTTAATGCTTTGTTCTGGTTCTCTATTAAAAGGAGGCCTTAATATCCCTTAGTTTCCAATATGGACCCCGCTACCACGGGAGGGTAGGACAAAAGATGTCATGCAAGTTCTTTCCATAAGCACGTATGCCTATTTACGGAATACATGCCTACATTATATTGATGAACTGGAGCTAGTGCCGTATCGCCCTAGGTTATAACTGTCTCATGATGAATATCATCCAACAAATTACCGATCCAATGCCTAAGAATTTATCTTATATTGTTTCTGCTAAGTTACTACTGCTATCGTCACTGTTACACTTGCTACAAAATTACTGCTATCACTGTTACCATTATCGTTGCTACTGTTACTATTATCAAAACTATCAAACTACTTGCTACTGATCACTTTGCTACAGATAATTAATATCCAGGTGTGGTTGAATTGATAACTCGGCTGCTAATACCTTCAAATATTCTTTGGCTCCCCTTGTGTCGAATCTATAAATTTGGGTTGAATACTCTACCCTCGAAAACTGTTGCGCCCCCCTATACTTGTGGGTTATCACGCAACAAGAAACTTCCACAACTACGCGTCGACATGGTGGCTTCACACACCTTCAGAGACCTACGACATGAGTTGGCCCCAGACGAAGAGAGCTATGCGGCGAGAGTTCGTGCCTCCAACCTACACGGAATAACTTCTACGCCAATTGCAGAACACCGTCCAAGGATCCAAGTCCATCGACACGTACTTCAAGGAGATGAAGAATGCCTTGCGATGAGATGGCATGGACAACCCCATTTCGATGAAGTTCCAGTTCATGATGGGATTCCACAATGACATCTCCAAGACTATCTTCCTCGAGAACTACAAGTCCCTCGACGACAACTACATTGGTGCTCTCAAGGCGGACCAAGAACTCATGAAGGCCAAGGCTTCTCCACTCCAAGCACACTTCTTGGTGACCAAGCTCCACGAGATCGAGCATGAGGATAGTACCACCAAGATGTCCAAGCCCGACGAGCTCCAAGACAACGCTCCCAAGTTTGACTTCATCGCCATCCCTCTTTGTGGCATTGATGATGCCGAGTCTACTTCGACTCTTTTCAAGATGGTGCGGCGACGATTACGACTATGGAGCCATTCGAGGACCAAGCTGTCACAACCCTAGAATACCTGAATGAAATAGTTGCATCTGCACTCATGCATTATGTCTAAAATTTCTGAAAGTTGAATTGAGGTTTGTTGAAACCCTCAGAAATCAGTTCAAAAATAATCAACATTTAATTCTCATCAAATGAGTCCAAGGAAATGTTCCTGTTATTCTGTGAAAATATTGGTAAGAGGTAAAATTCAAACCAATATTTTTGGAATCACAGAAATATTTATTTTGGGCCTTTGAATTAAATCAATGACATATTTGAGTTGGATTTATTTCTTTTATATAAGAAATAAAGTTCAAATATTTTTGTAAGTTTCCTGTGACCTTGGACTAGTTTCTGAGTTCACATAACAATTTACAGAAACTTAAGAAAATGATTTGATGTATTAAATCAAATCAAAACAAAATACACAGAAATAGAAAAAAGAAATAAAAGATAGAAAGCAGAGAGAGAGAGAAGGACTACCTAGCCACCTATCTGTAGCCGGCCCAGCTCGCTGGCCCAACCCACCTGGGGCCTCCTGTCGTCTTCCTCCTGCCAATAGGAGCAGTTGCGTGCTCGCACTCGCGCGGCCGAGGAGGCCAACTCCTCGATGCCTGCCTGTTGCTTCGCCGTCTCCCTGGACGTCGCCACGCACTTCCCCTTGATCCCTGCACCTCTCCCCTCTCTCCGAGGACCCCTTTCCCCTCCTCTGCTCTCTTCCGGAATAGAGCTCGTCGACGCTGCTCGCCGTTGCCATGACCACCGAGCCCCCCTCGCCTAGCTAGTATGCCCAGCTGCTCCACCACCTCGCGCTACGCCTGTCCACAGAAGGAAGCCAGCCGGAGCGCCCCGTAATGCCGCCATCATAGTCATCCCTTTCTTCGGCTACCGAAGATCCGCCTCCCCGTCCCAGCGTCGTCCGACCTTCCTCGTGCCCACTGAGACACCTGCTACTACCGCTGTGAGGCCGCCCATCTTTTCCCCTAATCCTGTCGTCGGTTGCGTCCTCTAGCTGGTAACCCCACCGCATCCGTGAGCTCACCGCCAGCAACCTCGTCACCGCCATCGCTCCAGCATGCATTGGACGCGCCCGAGCGCATGGTCGTGTTCCTGAAGATGCCAGGAGTCTAGAGGACCCCTTTGGTTAGCCACTAGCGCCCTATAGCCTCATCTCGCTCGACGTCCGAGCTCCGGTCGCCATTGCTGGTGTCGCCATCGTCGCTACCGTCCACCTCGGGCCTCCCCAAGATCATCGTCGGAGGTGCCGTGATGCTAGTTTCCCGTAGAGACCAACCGCAGCTCAAACAGCGGCTTGTAGGCGAAACCCGAGCCACTGCAGTGTGACTCCGAGGCGTTTCTGGTCGCCACCGGCGTATCTCCGGTGACGCTGACGTGGCTTCATTAGTTTAGGCTAATCCCGGATTAGTCAGCCACTAACCACTACCCCAACTCTTTGATAGATGGGCCCCACCCTTTAATTAACCACAGTGTTATTCCCTACATAAATTAAGCTAATGCCCATGGCCCCACCGGTTAGTTTGACCTTGCCACCTTAGCATTGACCGGCCCCACTGGTCAGCCTCTGCTGCTCACGCTGTTACACTGACATGTGGGTCCCACTGGTCAGGTTTGACCTTGATCTGCCAGTTCTACCTTTATGCATGGGTTATCCGGAAGAAATGTTGAGCTTTGCTCAACATACTAATCTATGCATCCACAACTCAGGAAGATATATGTTCCTCTGAGTTGTCCCTCTCTTTAGTTGTATCCTGATATCCGTCTATCATTTGATAGTCAAGAGCATCTCATGCATTCATGCTCATCGCTACCTCATATTCTTGTGGTCTGTCAAGCCATTCTAGTTCAGAATGACTAGGAGAAACAAACTCCAGTACCTCATCCATTTCTAGGATTGGGTCAAAGTAGTTGTATCCTGCAGATCAAAATGCCAATCCAGCTTTTGTTCTGTTCTACCCTGGAGTATTACCATCTTATGTCAAAAATGTCATGAGAATTGCACCACCTCTTATGAATTCTTGATTTAGTAATACTTCTCGCCATCACTATGCATTCATCGGTTCCTTGTTGTCGCAACCGGTATGCCGACAAGTGAACTATGATGTGTGAAATCAATACTCCTAGCAACCCTGTTGCTTGGTAGTTAATGGACAATAATATCATTCTTAGCGTGTTGGTTATTGGACCACTATTCTAAGATTGATTGTCCTACCTGGTCCATTTTCTTGGTGCACCCTTCGATCAATGAGTTAGGATTGTATCGATTCCTTGCTCTTTTGATCATATCATCTTGCCTAGAAAGCAAGATTGTTCTCGAGCTTAATACCATATCGGTGGTTCATGATTTTCCAAATATCTTCTTGGAAGTATCACTAGGTTGTCCCCTGACCAATATGTTGAGTTCGTGATCAAGTAGGTTTTCCAATAAACCACTCTTTCTCCAAGAACCTGTGTTGGATACCCCTGAGGTAGTTGGTTAAGCCAAACAACAACTTGGAGAGTTGGAAAATAAACGCTTGCCTAACTTAGTTAGTTCCGAAGGGATATCTCTATGTGTGTGTGTGTGTTGAAGAGAGATGATATCTTCATCGATTGTTCCTCGTGATCGGTTGTTGAATCTATCGTCTTGTCCAAACCTTGATTTGAGTGTAGGCTATCATCAAATCAAGTTAGAACCAACGATATTAGTAATGTTGTCTTACTCGTGGTTGTTCCTCGAGCATACACCATTACATCTTTTCGTCTGACCAATATTATCACACTGTTCACATAATGGTGGGATTCCAGTGATATGGAAAATTCTGATGAGTTGCTGTTGAGCCCATCAGCAGCATTTTGTCTCCTGCATGATTCATGTTGAACATCAACCTAGTGTTGGAAACTTTGTAAGCAATGCCTTCGTGTTCCGTTCATGAAGCTTATGCTTGGATGGAAGAAGTGACTTCCTCGAATTCATGTGCATTTGGTGCAAGTTGCCGCCGTGAGTTCGAGAAAGATTGTTTTTGTTTCCGCTGGTACCATCCCAAGTCAGTTATGCATGTGCGAATGTATTCTACGGTTTGGTAGATTAATTACCTCCACTCCATATGTATTCCCTAGCACACCAAGCCACTTATTGTTTGCTCAAGGAAAAGGATGTTGTGTTAATTATAGATCATGCACAAGACTCCGATATCCTCGACGATGGTTCCCAACCAGAACTCGGTAGTGTTTTGTTGTAAGACTATTACGTGGTCATGCTTGTCTTGGACAGCGCGTTCACAGGTGTGCAGCAGAACAAGCTCATGTTTTGGAGTTTGCTTCCGTAGTTCATCCTTCGACTATCTTGCCATGTCATCTCATTGAATTGTGTTGCAAAATTTCTTTTGCAGACATGTTGAGTCTGAATTATCCTGTTACTAACCAGATCTGAATCTCGGGTAGATATGATGGTTGGAACATTCCCAGCATTTGCATTTTGTTCCCAGCTTGCACCCGTCTTTGTGCTATTTCACTATGGGCTGCCTTCTTAGTAATTCTTGTTCAGGATCATCTTCAAAAGTGGTCCTACCATGGGTCCCATCCATTTCTGATGATAAGCAAAATCATCCATTGCGTTTTCTTCAACAAGGTAATCCACATCATCCATTCTAGTCTGAGTATGCCATCCTTTCCGACTTCTTCAAACGGTAGGTTGCGAATTGCCCTAGCCTGGTATAGGTAGTTTCAATGATCTCTATATCAAAAGTAATTCTTTTTGCCACTTCAGGGGATAATCCAATGAGTCACCTCTTCTAAGGTGCCCCGCTATCGAATCACAACAACTTATCTCCTCTCTACATTTCCACTTACTCACCATCTACTTGAGTGTGGAATTGCTGCCTACCAAAATTGAACCTTCATCATCGGTTCCTTACCATCACCCCTGATGTGTGTTTTGTGTCCCAGCTCGAGAGATGTTTTTATGTCTCAAACCATGAGTTGATCTAGAGTTGCTCGATCTTCATGAAGATCGATTCTTGTAGAGTTTTCCTTCCTTTTGTCGTCGTGTTGGATGAAGATCTCGAAAGCAAAGACGTCAAGAATGAATCTACATCTCCGAGAAGGGAAATTTGATCATGAAGACCGTGTCAGTTCCATGTCCCCCTTGTCTTCTTATCTCACGTCTTGAATCTCAGGACGAGATTCTTGTTTAGTGGGGGTGAGGTGTCACAGCCCTAGAATACCTGAATGAAATAATTGCATCTGCACTCATGCATTATGTCTAAAATTTCTGAAAGTTGAATTGAGGTTTGTTGAAACCCTCAGAAATCAGTTCAAAAATAATCAACATTTAATTCTCATCAAATGAGTCCAAGGAAATGTGCCTGTTACTCTGTGAAAATATTGGTATGAGGTAAAATTCAAACCAATATTTTTGGAATCACAGAAATATTTATTTTGGGCCTTTGAATTAAATCAATGACATATTTGAGTTGGATTTATTTCTTTTATATAAGAGATAAAGTTCAAATATTTTTGTAAGTTGCCTGTGACCTTGACTAGTTTCTGAGTTCACATAACAATTTACAAAAAGTTTAGAAAAAATGATTTGATGTTTTAAATCAAATCAAAACAAAATACAGAGAAATAGAAAAGAGAAATAAAAGACAGAAAGTAGAGAGAGAGAGAGAGAGAGAAGGACTACCTGGCCACCTATCTGTAGCTGGCCCAGCTCACTGGCCCAGCCCACCTGGCGCCTCCTGTCATCTTCCTCCTGCCAGTAGGAGCAGCTGCGTGCTCGCACGCGTGCGGCCGAGGAGGCCAGCTCCTCCCTGCCTGCCTGTTGCTTCACCAACTCCCTGGACGTCACCACGCACTTCGCCTCGATCCCGCACCTCTCCCCTCTCTCCCAGGACCCCTTTCCCCTCCTCTGCTCTCTTTCCGAATGGAGCTCGTTGACGCTGCTCGCCGTTGCCGTGGCCACCGAGCCCCCCTCGCCTAGCTAGTATGCCCAGCAGCTCCGCCACCTCGCTCTACGCCTCTCCACAGAAGGAAGCCAGCTGGAGCGCCCCGTAACGCCGTCGTCACCATCATCCCCTTCTTCGGCCACCGAAGATCTGCCTCGGTGTCCCGGCGTCGTCCTACCTTCCCCGAGCCCACTGAGACGCGTGCTGCAACCGCTGTGAGGCCACCCATCTTTTCCCCTACTCCCGTTGTCAGTTGTGTCCTCTAGCTGGTAGGCCCGCCGCATCCGTGAGCTCACCGCCGGCGACCTCGCCACCGCCATCGCTCCAGCATGCATTAGACGCGCCCGAGCGCATGGTCGTGTTCCTGAAGATGCCAGGAGTCCAGAGGACCCCTTTGGTTAGCCACTAGCACCCTATTGCCTCATCCCGCTCGAAGTCCCAGCTCCGGTCGCCGTTGCTGGTGTCGGCGTCATCGCTACCATCCACCTCGGGCCTCCCCGAGATCATCGTCGGACGTGCAGCGATGCCAGTTTGCTGTAGAGACCAACCGCGGCTCAAACCGCGGCTTGTAGGCGAAACCCGAGCCACTGCAGTGTGACTCCGCCACGTTTCTAGTCGCCACCGGCGTATCTCCGGTCACACTGACGTGGCTTCATTAGTTTTGGCTAATACCGGATTAGTCAGCCACTAACCACTACCCCAACTCTTTGATAGATGGGCCCCACCCTTTAATTAACCTCAGGCTCATTCCCTATATAAATTAAGCTAATGTCCGTGGCCCCACCGGTCAGTTTGACCTTGCCACCTTAGTGTTGACCTGGCCCCAATGGTCAGCCCCTGCTGCTCACGCTGTTACACTGACATGCGTGTCCCACTGGTCAGGTTTGACTTTGATCGCGCATGTTGATTTGCTGACCTCACACCGACATCATGCTGACACAGTAATGCTTTTCTGGGATTTTAAATAAATCATTAATGATTTATTTATTTCAGAAAATGGTTAAAACTTCTAAAAATCAAAGAAAATAAACCGTAGCTCAGAATGAAATGAATTATATATGAAAAAATATCAGACAAATCCAAAGTATCTGAATATGGTATTTTCATGACTGTTTGAACAACTTAAAGTTGCTGTATAAGAGAATTTGAATTAATGGCATTTGAAATGTCTTATGTGGAGTTTGAATTTGAATCTAGTGTTCAAACCAACTCCATTTAAATCGTTGCTAGCTGCATTAGTTCAAACCGCTGCATATTGCCATGTCACATTCATGCATCATATTGTTGCATTGCATTGATTGTGTTCTTTCTCTATTGCCGGTGTTTGTCCCCTCTCAGTAGACGACGTTCCGACGATGTGATCGATGACACCGATGAAGAACTATACTATCTTTAGAAGTGCCAGGCAAGCAACACCTCCTTGTTCATTCCGATACAATCCCACTCTCTCGCTCCTGCTCTCTTTGACTGCCTTAGGACAACAACCATCACCTGTTACATGTTGCGGTAGTTGAACCCCTTTCCTTTGCATGACCTGTCATTGCCACAGTAAATAGATGAAACCCATTAGCATGAGTAGGAGTTGTTTGAGCCCTGATGTGCCTACTCATTCATGCTTGTTGTCATGCCTGCTACTGCTTAGAGTTGAGTCAGGTCTAATTCATCGGGGATGAATTGGAATGTGGTGAGCATGTCTTACTATTGAGAGCTAAGTGGGTGAACACGATTTGGTAAAGGTAGCGGTGAGAGGCCATGTAGGAGTACATGGTGGGTTATCTCATTGAAACTGTCCTCAGGAACTGAGTTCTGTGTTTGTGATCCATGAACAACTACTACCACTCATTGGGATCCTTAATTGACCCTCTCGACTTATTAACTGCCCCTGTCCTCTGTCCGGGAGTTGCAAGTAGTTTCTGGTGTTTGTAGTATGCTGGAGGCCGTGCGCAGCGCTGACCCGAGGGGTGGGCTGTGATGCGGTAGGCACGTGGCACGGTGTATCTCGGGTGCCCGTTTGGTGTCTCGGGAACCCTGCACACATCGTTCGGGGCCGTATGTGGAAACCTTGGCCAGACTCCCTGCGGATGGAACCTGAATAGGCGATAAACCTGGACTAGCGACTTGTGTGGTTAGTTAGGTCGTGGCCGACACCCTCGCCAGGCTTCCCCTTGAAGGTTGCCGAGATACCTGACGTGTATATGGTGGTAAGTGGCGAGATCGTGTGTGAAGAAGTACACCCCTGCAGGGTTAACATCATCTATTCGAATAGCCACGTCCGCGGTAAAGGACTTCTAGGTTGCCTGTACAGTTCATAGACAAGTGAAAGTGGATACTCTAAAATGCACAATATAAGCGTGAGTGATATGGATGGCGTTCTCGTAGCGAGACGGGAGCGGATCCATAGTGGTGTATTGATATGGTGAATATGTGGACTCGCGTGCGCCACCTCAAAAGAGTTACTTGCAGTCGTAGTTTAGGATAGCCACCGAGTCAAAGCTGGCTTGCTGCAATTAAACTCCACCACCCCCTTTGTTGATACCGATGCATATGTAGTTAGTTCTGATGTAAGTCTTGCTGGGTACATTTTTACTCACGTTTGCTTAATTTATGTTTTTGCAGAGAGACTTCAGTCTCGCTAGTAGTTCCGTGTGGACTTTGATGTTTTGCTTGTTACCTCAGCTACGATCTTGTGCCCTCGGCAGGGTCTTGTAGATAGTCAGGCGTCTCAGCCTTTTCTTTCGTAGTTGTCTGTACTCACACAAGTTAAGCTTTCACTTGTTCTTGTTGCTTGTATTACTTGAATGCTGGGTCATCAGACCCATGTTTGTAATACTTGGCTCCTCGGAGCCTAATGAATAAATACCTTGAGTCATAGAGTTATGTTGTGATGCCATGTTGTATTTGCACATATCGAGCATATTGTGTGTATGATTTGAAATGCTTGGTATGTGTGGGATCCGACAACCTAGTTGTTCAGCCTTGGTAGCCTCTCTTACCGGGAAATCTCTCCTAGTGCTTCCACTAAGCCACGGTAGCTTGCTACTGCTCGGGAAGACTTAGGCTGGCTGGCATGTGTCCTTCTTTGTTCCTGTGTCTGTCCCTTCGGGGAAATTTCACGCAGTGTCTACCGAAGTCCTGTTAGCCTGCTATAGCCCGGATTCTCCGGAGTCCTGTTAGCCGAGCTGCTACAGCCCGGATTCACTCGCTGATCACCGACACGGTCGTTGCTGGGTCATGTATGCCTGTCCTTGTAAGTTAGTGCCACTTTGGGTTTACGACTAGTCATGTCGGCCCGGGTTCTTTGTCATATGGATGCTAGTGACACTATCATATACGTGAGCCAAAAGACGCAAACGGTCCCGGGCCAGGTAAGGTGGCACCCGTGGGAATACCGTGAGTGAGGCCGCAAAGTGATATGATGTGTTACATGCTAGATCGGTGTGACTTAGGATCGGGGTCCTGACACAAGCTTTAGAGGTGAACGACATGGTGACGAGCAAGGATGATGCTTCCATCTTTGGAGGCGAGAGTGATGATGCGCCATCTTCGGCCTTCATCCACGTCGACGGTGACGAGATGATCGAGCATGGGATTTTCCTCTCGGTCATGGAGGAGAGTGATGATGTGCCATCTTTAGCCTTCATCCACTGTGATGACGATGAGAAGGTTGAGCATGGGATTTTCCCTTCGACCACGGCGACGAATGATGACTTGAGTGACTTGTGCCACCATATTGAGAGTGAGAGTGACTTCACCACTAGCCCCATATATGATGTGTTGCCCCAATTCCCACGTGATGAGAGCCACAACCCCCACCACTTGAATGAGATGAGTGACTCCACCATATGTGACTTTGAGTGCACCTATTTTGAAGGAGTGAGCGAACTAGCATATAGAGAGAGTGTGATAGTTGATAGGGCATGTGAGGCCACTATGATTTCTAATGATTTAACCTCTACCTCATTTGGTGCTAGGGTCCATATATGATGATGCACCGATGCTCAATGACTTCGTCCTTCCTTTGGACAAGACGATGGCCATCGTGGAATATGATGCACCCCCCACATGGTTCCATCAAGACGATGAAGATGACCACAATTTGGTCTTTACCACCTCACCTACACCACTTGAGAGGAATGAACAAGGTAACATAGGTGAAGGTGATTCTATTGTCCCACTAGTGGATATTCTTGACATTGATTGCTTTCATGATGTTGATCAACCTATCTCCATGCTTCATGCTAGTGCGACTTCCTCATGTGATGATTTATTACCCATTTACGATGAGTATGATGATTCTCATTTCTTGTGATAATTCTCTCGGTCACATCATGTTTGACAATCCGCTTGAATTGTCATATGCTATGCATGAGATCAATCATATGTCATATTTGCAATCTCTTTGTAGTAACTATGCATATGCCATTAAAATAAACCCAATTTGCACATATGGCATAGATGACAAGCCCACGGTTATTGGCATTTGTTTTTCTTGTGATGATATTGATATGCTCCCTTTGCATCATTTATCCCATATGCCATGCCTTGACCACATAGGTTCAGATATGTATTGTTTTCGATGTTGTCCATTTTCTCCATATGATGTTTCTAATATTGCTCATGAGGAGACCCCCATAGTTTCCTCATACATTTTATGAGATTTTAATTCATCCTATCCATTGCATGATCCTCATAATTATGTGCACAATATGGTTCCCATGTATGAAAATAGGGATAACTAGATTTATGCCCCTAGTTGTGTCCCACTCGTCTGTTTTACCCCTAATTCCCAAAAGTCACCGGTTCTGTCCAAGTCACTTTGATCCTCTTATGCTTTTGCCCTTTGACCGTTTTACTGTCAGTTTGATGTGCCATATACTTGCACGCTCAATTTGTGTCCCCATCATGTCATACACAATAACTATTCTTTCATGATGGATGACATGTTCTTATACCATGCATCAAAGTTCTTTGAGCGATGCTTATCTTGTGCTAACTCTCACGTGCACATACACATCATAATGGATGATGTGTACATTTACCACGCACACAATCTCTTTGGTTTGTGTCTCTTTTGTGTAGGTACCCATGAATACTTGTCAACCTCGCAATCCCACGAGTTGACAAAACAAGCTCTAGAGAGCAATGATGACTTGGTATCCCATGGATTGTCTTTCCCGCCGCTCTCTTCGCGCAAAGACTTCGTGCATTTCTTCTAAAAGGCCCTCACTTGGCTATGGGTTATTGTCCATTACATATTATATGCCCATCTTTCCATGTTCACTTTGCATGATATGCTCATTCCTATGCCTTTGACATGCATATGTGACCCATGCTTTGCATTACACATGATGATTGATTCTAGTACTTGTATGTGTATTTGCAAAATTGGTGGAGATATCACTTGTTATTGCCATGTTTGCTTTGTGCCCCATGCCTGTGATGAAACTATGATCTTGCTTTGTGTTCATGCTTGCGATATGTCATGTGCACTGCCTATGCCTATTATTTTCTAACAGGACATGATTGCCATGATTTCCTCTAGTATGTTGCATCTTCGCATTACTAGCTTGCACGACTTGATTACTATGATTGCTTGCCTTGTTGCATCACCGATGATTCATACTTGCTCGTTACATGCGGTTGATGACAACCATCTACATGCTTTGCACATGATTGTTATTGCTTCTTGTCATATATCTCCATATGTTGCCTCTCTCATGCTAGATACTTTTCCATGTATTGAGTGCAATAATGATTTTAGTCCTTCTAATGAGATTGCCCCCATAGCATTCTCACATATATGTGGAGATTTTTACAATTTTCTTGTGAAGCATGCTTGTCTTACCTCTTTGCACCATATACCTAGTGTCATGAATATAGCCATGTGGCATCATATCATTCATGCACTTTTGCTCCTAATGGTTATGTGCAAGAGAAGAGAACCATCATGATGGATGATGTGTTTATCTACCATGCGCATACGTTCTTTGTTTTTTGTGTGCATGTGTAGGATACTTGGACTTCGTGTCGACTTCCACTTCACATGAGTTGACCATTCGAGCTCTTGAGAGAGAACCATCTTCTACCATGATGCTTCTACATAGCAATTGCTTGTGCTTTGGCATTGTGAAGGACGCACAAGGATAATGCTTTCAAGGTGATATCCTTCTCTTTTGAGAACCCCCAAACCATGAGCTTGGATATTATGGATCATACTACTTGTGTTGCTTGCTCCATTAAACTTCTTGGTCATCTTGGACCACTTGATTGCGCACATGTTAGAGATCTTGCTTTGATTTGTCATTTTCACCTGCCCATGCCTCATGACGTATATACCTTGTGTGTTGCATCCAATTCTTGGATTACTTGCTCCTATCATATGTTTAGTTGCAACAATGACATTTCTTCACATATGCCATGTCCAATAATTGCTTGTCACATGACTGACTTGATTGCCTCACACATGATGAACAATTGCTCTTTCTATTGTGTTGAGTGCCACAGTATATTCACTACACACTATACACGTTATGCTTGGATTGTCATGCACTTGACCTATGTGTTTAGACACTTCATTTATTTTGGTGTTGTGAATTATTCTTATGCCTACCATAGACCTTTCATTGAGCACTTTATGCATGATTGCTATGACAACGAGGTAGATGCTTATTTTCTTATCACACATATTTGCATCGCTACCTCACATTTACATGCTTGTTTCCATGATGACCTTCATTATGCTCAATTTATGTGCTTGCATGCCATGTCAAAATCCTTTGTCAAACCATATGCTATGCTTGATGACAACACTTGATTGGTGCGTCACCTCTTGAATGCTTGGTTTTGCACTAACGCTAACCATATTTGTTTTTCCAAGTGTTTGTTGTCTTTGCTCCTTCTGAAGGAATCACTAGATGGTGCGACATTGGAGAGTGCCCATTTCGAGCTTCAAGATGACGAGAACTTGGTGATACACCACTTCTACACGGCGACGCCATCTCTTTCCCATGGTTCTCCATTTGGCATGACTTTAATTCTACTTGGTTTGACCTTTAAGGTATTTAAGCGTCTCGTGGTTGGTATGTATGACAAACTTTCGTGGTCTAAGATAATGCTCCCACACATGCAAGAGTTGAACCAAAGCATACAACTCTTTTTCATAGATGGGATAGTTAAGTTGTGCACCGAAAAGTTCTCAGTAAAATATGCAATGGGTCGCTTTTCTTGGATTAACACGCCACCTATACCATTGCCACTAGCGTCAGAATGTACTTCGGAAGTTTTGTCAAAATTAGGAAAGGCAAGTATTGGAGCATGTATAAGCAAAGATTTAAGCTCAAGAAATGTCGCATCTTGGGAAGGTCCCCCAACAGAAGGCACATTTCTTCTTGCTCAAAAAATGTAATGGTGAGGCAATAGTGCTAAAATCCTTCACAAAGCGTCAATAAAATCCGGCTAGGCCAAGTAAACTACGCACTTGAGCAAGATTTGTTGGTTGTGGTCAAGTTTTAAGAGCATCAATTTTAGACTCGTCCACTTCAACACCCTTAGAAGAGACTACAACACCCAAGAAAACAAGCTTGTCAATGCCAAAGGGGCATTTTTTCCATGTTAGCATAAAGGCGCTCATTTCTAAGAACTTGGAAGTCATCTCTAAGATGGGTGACATGATCTTCAAGAGATTCACTGAACACAAGAATATCATCAAAATAGACCACAACACAAATTCCAATGTATTTTCGAAGGACATAATGCATAACTCTCATGAAAGTGCTAGGAACTTGAGACAATCCCATAGCCATAACTAACCATTTATATAGACCAAATTTGGTTTTGAAAGTCATTTTTTATCATCACCTTCTTGCATGCGAATTTGATAGTAACCACATTTAAGATCAATTTTCGAGAAAATGGTGGCACCACTAAGTTCATCTAGCATATCATCTAAGCATGGAATAGGGTGATGATATCGAACGGCAATAGCATTAATGGGACAACAATCGGAATACATGCGAAAAGTACGTTATTTCTGAGGCACAAGTATGACCGGAACGACACATGGGCTTAAGCTCTCGCATACATACCCTTTTTCCATGAGGTGTTCGACTTGCCTTTGTATTTGTTTTGTCTCGTCGGGGTCGACGCAGTATGGTGTCTCGTTCGGTAAAGGTGCGCCAGGGATGAGGTCAGTGCAGTGTTCGATTCTGCACAAATGAGGAAGTCCCCGTGGTAGCTCATCGGGGAGCAGATCCTTGAATTCCTTCAAGGCGTGAGGCAAAACCAAAGGAAGATGTTGTGAAGTATTAGTGCGCAGCACTTCATGTTTGCACTTAAGTACAAAGTGAAGAACACTCTATAGGTTCTCACTCACATCCCTCGAATCTCTTTGGGTGGCTAGGAGAACTAAGTTCTTGTCGCTCATCGTGGAATCACTCAATATGGGCTTGTGGGGCTTACTCTCTTGTGCAGAGCATCCTACAGACATCACCATGTCAAGAGTCCATTCGGCAAGTGACACGCACGACATCTACTTGACATACATAAAGGTTAATCATCTCCTTTACACGTGTTCACTTGACCCCCTCGATGATGGTATATGTCGGCGTTCTGGGAATGGGGGTCCCGGACTTGCCTGCCTGCGGCCCACGGCGTGGCTAATTCAGCGGGCCGTGTGGCCCATCTTCGTCAACAAGGCATCCAAGACCCTCGCGAGGCGGATGACGCAGGACCTCCTCAGGAGTGGCCTAGCTAGGCAGGCAAACGAGGAGCAGAGATATCAAGGCGGGGCAAACCTCACGAGGCTCTCATGACGTGAGCCATGACGATCGGCACCAGGCGGGCGCTAGGCGCGCACCAGCGCGCGTAGTGTCCTTGTTTCCTCTTTGGGGCTAAGGAGGCAAGCGCAGGCGAGGAGTACCGAGGCATCAGGCAAAGGTTGCCATATCGGTGCAACGAGACCAAGACTAGAAGGTGGCAGGACGGAGGTCATCGTGGATCCCAAGACGGCGTCACCACCAGAGCCTTTCGCAGGCGAAGACCACTTTTGTCAGGATAGCTTGTACTAGCTGTCCCCCCTTCAAATTTGCCCGCCAATTGTTGGCTCCCTTCCCGCTCAATATTTCGTGAGAGGACCAGGGCCTATATAAGTAGAACTAGCCACCACAGTAGGGGGGAGATCCTGATCTGATCTGATCGAGAGCCAACCCTAACCACAAGAACACCTCAACCTCAGGAGGCTGTTCTTCCCCTTGTACTGTTCATCATTAGCCCAAGAGGCAATCCACCACCACCACACTGGAGTAGGGTATTACACCACAACGGTGTCCCGAACTAGTATAAATCTCATTTCTTTTTGTGTTACGAGTTCGTCGAGTTCGGCTACGAGATCTAAGCGAGATAGGGCATGGATCGGTAGGAGGGACAGACTTCGCGCGCACCCCAGAGTTTGAACCTTCAGGGTTTGCCGGAACGCCACATCCGACATTTGGCGCGCCAGGTAGGGGTGCGCCGGAGCTTCTTCTTCGACAATCGACCTGCCAACGCTCCATGGTCAAGATGTCCGGCGACCCAAGAGTTGACTCCGACCGCTGGGCAGCCTGGCCGGGCCGGGCGACGACGCCTGCTCATGAAGACCTCGACCCCGCGCTCCAGGCGGCGCGGGCGCCGTCCAACGTTGTGGGGCGCGGGCGGCGCCACCAGGCGTCGTCCACCCTCACTCCATGACAGGTACGAGCCCCTGCAAGGGCAGCAAGCCACGCCGTGGCGACGGCGCCGCACTCGCAGCGGGAGCAGGCAAACATGCGGGCAGCACTCACCGTGGCAAGGGAGCTGCTGCGGTGCTGGCTGATGGAGAGCGGCCGGGACGCGCTGCTGGAACGCGTTGCCGAGCTACAGGAACGCGTTGCCGAGCTGCTAGACGTGGAGGCCTCGGGAGCGCCGGCTTTCTGCCATCAGCTCCCTTCTCAAGAAATTACGGGGCCTCATGGCGGGCCTCGCTGCAACAACGTGCCGTCGGGCGCGCATGGGGGCTTCGTCAACACCAGCGCGGCCGGCGGCGCCGGGGGCTCCGCCGCCCCCATACCGCCCGCGACAAGCACGGGCACAAGCGCCGCCCCCCATGGTCCTGGCGAGATGCCGCGCTACTATCCTCAGGGCGAAACGCTGGCCCGGTCAACATGGAGTGTGGAGCACTGTGGCGAGGTGTTCGGGGTAACAGCCCCGGAAGCCTACGTGCCCCGCATGATGGACCAGGAGTACACACCGGAGGACGACCCCGGCTCGTTCGTTGGAGAAGATTGGGAAGAAGGGGCACTAGGAGTCGAAGCCTTCCAGGAACCAACGGAGAACCACGATGATCGCGCCATCAACGGCAACTACAGGGTACCGCTAATCTCTCAGGAGCAAGCTTACGCTAACCATGGGCTTCCAGTGAACCAGGTTATAGCCTCGGCAGATCACCCTGGCGCGGCGACGCCTCTCCTGCCAGGGGTAGCTCGTTGGGGGATGCGCGGGGGGAGCCAGGAGCAGGGCACCTCCCCACGTCGCGCAAAGCCAGGCGGCACCCGGAGGTAGGCCCTCTGCCGAGGAGGCTTCGACGACCCTTCCCCCGGCAGAGGACCTGTGGTCGCTGAGGGCACCGCTGGCGTCCCCTTTCCCCCCTTTGTGTCGTCCAGGTTGCCGGTCGGCTCAAAGGTGGTCGAGGGTGGCACAAGGCGGGGCCCTCGTCTGGCGATATGAAGCAAGGCCGGTACCTGTGAAGAAGGCCCAGTGCCTGTGAAGCTCGACGCCCGTGACACTCTCACGTAATAATGAGTTGGGGTTGTACACGCCCCGGAGTCTCAGGGGTGCCGGCCTCAGGCCCTGAGGCTCCCTCCCACGCCTAGTGGCAGCACTTAGCTCCACGCTGGTGAGAAGACTTGAAGACCAGAAGACTAGAATAGGCGCCGGACGTGGCCTTTCGTTCTGGATCTCTTTTTCTGTAGCCTTGATTTCTGGATCTGGATTTCAGTTGAAGTCGAGTTTTTATCGATGCGTGCGGGGGGTGCGTTTTCTCGATTCGAGCAATTTCTTGCTTTCCGAGTTCCGTTTTGCCTGGGACTCATGTCCATCGCCTTCCCCTCACGAGCCCCTCGCGAGTGGGACTGCGCGAAGCACACGCGTGCCGAGCGCGCGTTAACGCTACAATTGGTGCTTGCCTCTTGCGGGGCCCCTCCCGACGGGATGACAAGCTCCGCAGGACTCTCAGGAACTCGTCGCCTCACGACCCAGCTCAAGGCTGGCGCTGACTAAGGTAACCCATGACAGGAAACTCACCCCTGGACTTACGAGTTCACGAGGGCACTTGCTCAATAACGCGTAGGAAAGTAAAGGCTGCAACTTGCTTACATGAGGGGCTCCCCTCTCAAAATGCTCTGATCAGTTTTCCAAGGGCAGCGCCCGAGTTTTAGTATATAGGATGCAACGACAGGAGAACATGGGATCAGCCGGATATGTCGCTCACTACATCGCCCTCGGACGCGTCGCTCGCACCATCTTCGTCTTCGCCGGCACCATCGCCGCGTTCGGCGACGCCTCCGTCGCCGTCGTCAACCACGTCGCCTTCGTCTGCGGCAACCACCACCGCGTCGTCGTCAGAGGCAAAGGCTCTGACCAGCGCGTCCACGTTGTCCTCCACCCACCACGCCAGATCGCCCCAGACGGCCTGCGGTACGGGGGCAATGGCGGCGTCGAAGTCGAAGTCGGGGAAGGTGTTCCTGAGGTGGCTGAAGACACGGGAGAACGCGCGCCCGAGTAGGCCCCGACTTCTCTCCTGCATGAGCCGGCGACCCCTGTTAGACCGGGTTTCCAGGCGCGTCACCACGTCAGTGAAGAAGGTCAGGTGGCTGGCATAGTCATTCGAGTGGGGGGCAGGTGCATTCTCATCGCAGATGTAGCCCAGGTCGGTATTGGCCCTGTTCCAGAGATCCTGAAGCATAGGAGCATGCTCGCGCTCCAGCGTCTGACGTTGGAGCACTTCCTCCCTGTTTTGGCATGCGACGGCCTCAGCGTCATCAACCCGTTTCTGAAGAGAAAGCAACTCGGTGCGGGCGGAGGCCAAGTCCGCCTGCGCCATGACCAGGGCGACAGCCGTGGCCTCCGCACGCCTCTCAGCCTCGTCCAACTTGGGCCTGAGGGCAGCACCCCTGCCCGCACCCTCCGTACCTGTGAGCTTCAACTTCAAGTCATACCTTCCCTCTAGGTCCGCGCGAACCTCGGCCACCTGGCGATCCACCTCCTCCTGGATGCTGGCCTCGCGAACCCCAAGGGCTTCTTTTGCTTGGGTAACTTGACGCTCCCTCGTCTCCAATTGCTCAAGCTCGAGGCTGTGCTCCACGGCCCCCAGCGCCAACGCTCCTCGCGCTTCCGGACCTCTTCCTCCTCGGCAGGCGTCCCCCTCAGTGACCCAAGGGAGGCTCAGCGCGCCTCCACCTGCTGGTCTCGGGACGCGCTCTAGGCGTGGAGCTCCCACGTGCGCTTCTCCGCGGCCTCGCGACGGCGGTCGGCCTCGTGAGCCTCCTCCAAGGCTCGGGAGCAAGCCTCGAGGGAAACCTTGAGAGAACCCTCAACCTTCGCATTGTCAAGATCACGCTGGTAGCGGCCGAGGTTGATAGCCACCCTCAGCTTGCACCATTCCTCCGCCAACCGGAGACCTTCAGCCTCAAGGCGCGAGTCGATACCTGCGAGTTCTTCACCAAGCCGGCTCATCGCACCCATCGCCTCCTGGAAAAGCTCATGACGAACGACGCTCCGCCCGCGCTCAAACTCGAAAGCACGGCCCGCCTCGTCCATCGCTTCGGGGGCTGCGGGCGGGGTATCAAGCGGCGCACCACCTCTCGGCAAGGGGCTGGGGGCTGGCGCTGCACCTGACGTCAACCAGTCCTCGCGAGGAGCCCAAGCCAATCGGGGCTCGCTGCTTGAAGAGGAACCGAAGATCAAAGCCAACCAGCTACTAACCGTGACCAAAGGAGGGGTCTTGGGCACGCCCGCCAAGCTCCACGCCAGACCGTGGGGGAGGGGCGTCCAAGCCGTGGGTTCAGCGCACCATGAAGGCAAGTGTGCTCCTTCAACTGACCCTGCTCCAGGGGCAGCAAGCGGACTCGAAGCGCTCGAGGCCGACGGGGGAGTCAAGGAAGGAGGAGGCCGTTTCTTAGAAGGCGCAGTCGCCTCAACAGAAGGAGCCCTGAAGAACTAACGTCAGGAAATGGAAACAACACACAAGGAGCCACAGCGATACGGTACTTACACGTCAACGGCGATGTACTTCCTCCGCTTCAGCGGCCCAAAGATGTTGCTGCCACTTGGGGATCCTTTCCTCTTGCGGAGCTCCTCGAAGTCCACGCAAAGCTGACCGAAGCGCTGGACGTGACGGCCGGTGTGAGGCGGGGCTGAAGAAGAGCTTGGAGGGACAACTTCAGGGGTGCTTGGCTGCGGTGAACAGTCGGGTGCCGTCCCGCCACGACCTCCCGAGGCTTCGGGGGCTTTGACCTCGGGAGCCGCGTGCAGCGTCGCCTCAGCAACTGACGCCCCAGGGGAGGGATCGCGACCTCCCAAGGACGATGCCCCAGGGTCACCGCGTGACATGTGCTTCCCAGCGCTTGGTCCGCTGATCTCCATCGGAGCTCGCCCTCCTGCACCCTCACTTGGGGCGAGCTCGGCACCAACGGCGAGGAAGGGGACCACGTCGATGGGGTTCTCGCGGGACCCCACCAGGGTCGATTGGGCGCATCCCCCACTCATCAAAGGAAGGCATGCTCGCGGCAAATGCTGCCTTGTTCTCGCATCGGTACAGCAGGAAGCTATTCCTAGGCATGTCGTCCGGCAAAGTGACACCCGATAGGACCGTAAGCACCGTTTGCCGCGTCGCAAGAGGAAAACCCTTCTCCTGAAACCTCATATGGTCCTGGCAGCTAAGCAAGTCCCACATCGGGCGGGAATGGGGCTGAAGCGGAGCGACTCGACGCTTGACAAACTCCTTCACCACCATAGGCGCAGTCACGCCGCGGTCCTTCAACCTCGTCAGCCTGGCCCAGACGGGGGCGAGGCGGGGCTCGTGAGCTTCTGATGGCCCCAGCCGGAGTTTGGAACAGCAGGCCCCGCTGGAGCATGAAGTAGAGGGCTGAGCACGCCGGCGTCAACAAACACCCACCGCGTACGGAACTCACTCGTGGATGAAGGAAGCTCGAAGTCAATCCCTGCGATCGCTGTCGTGGCCACGGCCTGGAAGCCCACGCACCCTGAGCTCTGCCGGGGACCGGTCAGATGCAATGAGAAGAAATGGCGGAGGAGGGCCACAGAAGGAGCGATGCCCACCATGGCCTCGCACGAGAAGACAAAGACGGCAAGAAGGGTCACAGATTGAGGGTCGAGATGAAGCATGTGGATCTGATAATGCTCGTGCACCGCATTGAAGAAGGCAGAGAAGGGAGGAATCAGGCCAGCCTAGAGGGCATCTATGAAGATCGGGACCTTAGTGGCTGCCCGTGCCATGCGAGTGCGAGACGCGGGCCAAGGCACCGTCTCTCCCCACTCGTTGAAACTGGAGGGAAGCATGGGGCGCACCTTGTCCATGGCCTCGTCGTTGAGCACCCGAGGCCGGCCGAGCGCAGGCTCAAAGGGCGGAGGCGCACTTGGCGAAGACAGAGGTTTCTTCCCCTTTTCAGCCTGTTTCGGCGCCAACGCGATGAAGCAGGCGAAGCGCAAGTCAGATTGGAAGGGCAATGCAGAGTCTCGAGGAAGCAGGGAGATTGGGGGAGCCAGGCATGGGCGAAGGAAGAATAACTATGTAAGATGCGCAGGCCGCGTAGCCAGGCGAATTCAGAGGCAGCGTGGGGAAGCAGAGACGCCCACGTCCAATCAACCGCCATGCGTCGACCGAGTCCGCAGGATTTGGGGGCCCGCGGCGCTCCGTACTTGACCCTTGGCTTCGCCGCGAAGCAAAGCCTGAGCGCACCTTGGGCCCGGGGGCTACTGTCGGTGTTCTGGGAACGGGGGTCCCCAGAATTGCCTGCCTGCGGCCCACGGCGTGGCTAAGTCAGCGGGCCGTACGGCCCATCTTCGTCAACAAGGCATCCAAGACCCTCGCGAGGGGCCAAGCCTCGCGAGGCGGACGACGCAGGACCTCCTCAGGAGTGGCCTAGCCAGGCAGGCTCACAAGGAGCAGAGATATCAAGGCGGGGCAAACCTCACGAGGCTCTCATGACGTGAGCCATGACGATCGGCACCAGGCGGGTGCCAGCGCGTGCAGTGTCCTTGTTTCCTCTTTGGTGCTAAGGAGGCAAGCGCAGGCGAGGAGTACTGAGGCATCAGGCAAAGGTTGCCATATCAGTGCAACGAGACCAAGAACAGAAGGACGGCAGGAGGGAGGTCATCGTGGAGCCCAAGACGGCGTCACCACCAGAGCCTTTTGCAGGCGAAGACCACTTTTGACAGGATAGCTTGTACTAGCTGTCCCCCTTCAAATTTGCCCGCTGATTGTTGGCTCCCTTCCCGCTCGATATTTGGGGAGAGGACCAGGGCCTATATAAGTAGAACTAGGCACCACAGTAGGGGGGAGAGCCTGATCTAATCTGATCGAGGGCCTACCCTAACCACAAGAACACCTCAACCTCAGGAGGCTGTTCTTCCCCTTGTACTGTTCATCATCAGCCGAAGAGGCAATCCACCACCACCACACTGGAGTAGGGTATTACACCATAACGGTGGCCCAAACCAGTATAAATCTCGTGTCTTTCTGTGTTACGAGTTCGTCGAGTTCGTCTGCGAGATCTTAGCGAGCTAGGGCATGGATCGGTAGGAGAGACAGACTTCGTGCGCACCCCACAGTTCGAACCTTAAAGGTTTGTCGGAACCCCACATCCGACAGTATACTACTTGACATCCCTCTCATGTACATGCATAGGTATTACCAGAGCTTGGTCAACAACGAGGAGGAGTTCAAGTGCAACAGAACATCTACACCATCCAAGAAAGGAGAAGGAGGAGGAAGAGGGACCCCAAGACGCGAAGCACCATAGGCCTCTGACCAATCCGGGTGCCCGGTCCGGCGGCCCCAAAGGGCGGGGCCCCTCTGTCCACCGCGGGTGCCCGGGCTTTCACCATCAGGTGCCCGCGCCCCCGGTTGCCCGCACCCTAACCCCCGAGTGCCCGGCCCCCTTCCTAAGCGTCACCCGGGTGCCCGATCCCTTTCCCCCGGGTGCCCGGACCCCTCCGGCTGTGCTTGCGTGAACTTAGAGTACAATGACCCATGTACCCCCATTTTACCCCCAAACTTCCCCTAGTCTATAAATAGTCATCTTGAGAACTTTGCTCCTATCTACCCTCCCATGGAGATAATGACCTCCATTGGAGAAGATCATTAGGGATTCAAGACCCCCATGAGGGAAGGATCTACCTAGATCATCAAGACCTCATCTCCTTTGGATTTGAGATGAACTTTACCATGTATCTTGTTTCCATTTGATTCTTCCTGTACCTTGTGAATATTGTGTGTATATTGGTCTAGTGGATGTGCGATTCCACTTATTCTTGAGTGTTCCTTTTGTTACTTCCCCACTTGTTCTTCGTGTTCTTCGCGTTCTTCGTGGATTCCCCCTCCAATTCATGAAAGATCTCCACTTAGGGTGTCCACCCTACAACATCTTGGTATCATGAGCAAGGTTGATCACGAGTTTGGAGTCTTCCTCACTGTTTTCTAGCCTAATTTTGTTTGTTTTTGTCCCAATTCAAAAATTCCACACAAAAAGAGCCCCAAAAAAATTTCTTGCATTTTGTTTGTACTTGTGAGTTTTTGTTCATTTTGATCTGTGAATCTAGTGTTTGGCAAGTGGATCTACCTCCCTTGGTGTTCCCTAGCCCCATTTTTTCTTTTTACCCATCCAATTTGGAGCTTGGAATCAAGTTCTTCCGCCCCTAGATCGATATCTTGAAATTTCACCCAAAATAGAGGCTTCTCGGCCTACCCCGGGCACCCGGACCCCTTTTCTCCGGCCACCCGGACCCCCGGGCAACTATCACCCAAATTCACTGACCACCCCGGGCGCTAGCACCCCTTACCCCCGGGCTCCCGGACCCCTGGGCTGCCATTCCGCCCACCTCGCTGACCACCTCGGGCACCCGCACCCCTGCACCCCCCAATTTCAGCCCACTTCCGAAAACTATTTTGGCCATAACTAATTCATCCGGAGTCAGATTTTCGCGCTCTTTAGCTTGTTTTGTATCTATTGACATCCTCCATCCCACAAAAATACTAACACCATGATTTTCCATCATCAAATTTTCGAATTTTGACATCTTTGCATAGGCCCTCTGCCATAACTTCCACACCACCACATAAAACTTCCACAACCTAACCCATTTTGGTTCTTATTGCATTTGGGGTTGTGTGAGTTGTAATTTGAGTCTCCTAAGGTGTTTCGACTACTTAGGGACGGTTACATCTTCATCCATCACCAGACACTTGTATCGTTGCATCGACTACATCCCCTACGAGCTTCCGCATCAATGATGAGCATCCATCCTTTGAGACCAACTTCAACCGGAAGCAAGCCCGGTAATCCCCGACTTCGTGAAAGGTTAAGTGTGATGAAGGTATCCATTCCATCATATAATTTTCCTTCCTTGCCATTACACTTTGATAGACCCACCATAGATATGAATACCTTCATATCTATTAAGACTAGCTATCCGAGGATTGTCGAGCTTCCCGAAAACTTGAGCACCTTAGTGATACGATATCATGTTGTTGCATCATTTGATATATCATATAGTGCAACCGCTTGCTCCCATTCATATCTTGTGATACTTGTCTCATGTGTTTGGTTGAGGATCAATAAGCATAGTGGAAAGGAAGAAAAAGTGATTTTTTTTACAAAAAAAGCTTTTAAGCAAGAGAAAGATCCAAAGCTTATAAGCAAAGAGTGGAGCATGAAAAGAGATACTTGTGCATGTGGATACATGGAATAGGAAACATTTTGCTTACATATAGGATTGGTGGCAAGTGGTGAATCGTGCCCAAACGTGCAATAAGTTAGCGTCTCTCCTTGTGTTTGTGCAACACGAGCTTAGTCTTCGTTAGGCAATTTTGTATTTCTCATTCCTAGAGTTGCAGAAGCCCAATTATCCCGCCGTGTGTGTTTCTTTATTACCCTCCTCTATATTTGTCATCACTTGCTTTGCCACTTGAGTCCTTTTGGATTTATTTCAACATTTACAATATCTTAGACTTCAATTTGTATGAATTTGTGCCACTTGTCCTAACCAAGCCACTCGATAAGCTTTACTTTGTAGGTGTGAGTGAACAAGTCTTGTACCAATTCCACTATTCTTTCATTTCACATTGAGTGACACATGATACATCCTCAACTTTTGGAAAAGGTAGCTTGGTATTGTTTATCTCATTTCCTACTCACCTCTACTCAAGTCTTGTGATGGATAGGCAATGCACAACATCTTCGGTCCTCGACCACATCGAGCGACTGGCCATCGACATACGAAACTCTGAAGCAAGGAAAAGGGACTACCTCGATGACAAGTTGGATGCACATATGGATGACATCCGACACGTGTTAGACAACTACAAGTCTTCTTCCCCTTCGTCATCATCAAGGCAGAGAAGCTCAAGTTGCAAATCTTCAAAGCGACTACACGATGCAAGTACAACGCGACACCGTCATCATCTTCTAGACGACCGCCAAGAAACCCGCAAGCCACATATGCATAACCATGAAGAGATCCATCGACTACAAGTTCAAGCACAAGAACTTCACCACCAAGTGGAAGCTACGGCTACCACCACCACTTTGGCATCTTCGCCAAGTCTTCTCAAGGCATCTTCGCCTTTGGACATACGAAATCTTCACCTACTTCCCACAAGTATGCCTACTTCGACATCATCAAGTCCAAGGCGACCACCTGCAAGCAAGGGCGACACTTCCATCTACGAAAGCCCCTCAAGGAAGACGGCCGAGCATGGAAAATTCCCTTTGGTCATGGAGATGAGCTACGAGTGTAACGAGCAAACCTTGAAGGATTTGAGTCTCTGTGCTTACCGTGCTAGTCCCTAGATCGAACTCGCTAGCACACCTAGTATAGATGAATACCAAAATAGCAAGTGCATCATTTATTACAATGTATGATCCAGAGTATATAAAATAAAACAATCTGCATAGCACTTGGCTAGCTTTATTCAATCAAACAATGGAAAGGAGCAGAAAAATAACGATGAGTCCCATCATAGCCCACTGGCGATGCTGAGTGCAGACTCGCGACCCTAACGGTACCTTACTCTTCGTCTGAATATCCTGCAACATGAGACATTGCAGCCATATAGGTCAATACTTTGAATGTATTGGCATGTTACACAGGAGTAATAATAAAACAGACCTACATGTATATGCATAGTACAACAAAAGGAAGGCTTGTGGTTTATTTTGCAGAAAGCTGATTTTGTCCTGATAACTACCTAATAGTCAAATTTTTATTTAGTTCTTTTATTATTATAATTAAATACACAAGGTTGAGTTGGCAAAATAAACTCCAACCTACCGTTTATTTAGTTGCCCACAAATATTATTAAGTGTCACATCTGTCAAGATCATCCAACAACTGTAATGGCATAGTGGCTCAAATTTGTCCATAACGGGGACACGGCTAATCATGAGTAGTTTTAATACTCTGCGGAGTTTTGCACAGTTTACCCACTAGACTCAACCCGAAGATTGAGACGAAGTCTTTCAGAAGTAGTCACCTCCACCCACCGGCAGCCGGTACACCTACTCATATATATACCCGCTCGCTTACCTAGGCGAGGATCCCACAACCTACTCAACTAAGCCAGAGCCTATTTAGTTAGTGGTTGTGCATGGAAGCTACTAGTCACTAAGTCTGATCTTTTTTAGCCTGGGCTGCCGTCCACTTACAGTCAGACGGTATAAAACCATGATGCTCTTGAAACCACGCATCAATACCAATTCTGCCCAAAGGAGAATTATGTCCTTAATTACTACTCAATTTGTTATATATATAATCCTCACAAGCTCAGTGAATACACGAACCACCCCGTTTACTAGCATAGCAAAGCTACAGCTACCACGACCTACAATGACGGGAGATATCTCAACAGTAAAGCAAAAATAATATAGTATTCCTATCCATGCATATATTCATAGTGTAATATAACTACATGCATAGAAAACAATAGGTAAAGGATGATCAACATGTAATTTACCTTGGTTCTGGTTCTAAAAGTCACACTCCTGACAATAGCTCGCGTAGCACTCCGGACAATCTACACATTCCACACAATCAACATATCAATCACCGAAATTCAAATAGAGCCAAAATAAAACCAATAGCAAGAAAAACATTTTGAAAATGGAAATAACAACAGCATAAAAGCATGTACAAATCACCTAAATTGCACTACGATCACAAGCAAAAAGAACCACTCAAAAACGTTAAACAGCTTGAAAGTTATGGCCTCCGGAAGTTTTAATTCAAACTCGAACGAATTCAAATTTGAAAGGTGCAAACATGTGAAATTCTGGTACTGTGATAAGGTGCTGCTTTTTGTGAGTGCGTAGGAAAAAGAATCACCTAATTTGGACATACAGATTAGGAGTTATAGCTAATGGAAATTTTGGTGGCAAAACTGAAAAAGACAAAACCCAACAGAAAACCCCTGGCTGTTCATGCGTTTATTGTAGACTCTCCTATAGCCACGCCACGTGTCAGCGGCTGATTGGCCGAAAAGTGATTCTGCACGCGTGTGCTCACCGGAAACAGAGGACGGCGGCGGTGGTTCGGGCGTCGGCGGCGGCGGTTCTCCGGCGAGTTTCCGGCGAGGGCGAAGTGACGGATGGGTGTGGCGTCGAGCAGCGGAGGTGGTGGTGCTGTGAGCAGTGGCAGGGATGTCCTCTGTTCGCGTCGGCGGCTTGTGAACTCCGGCGAGGTCTGGCCGGCGTCGGGGCCGTTCTAGTGGCCTGCGGGTCACTCCAAGGTGTCAACGAGTGCGGCTTCGAGAGGGAAATCGAGTGGGGGCAGGCGGTGTGGCTAGAGATGCTCTTACGGTAGCGCAAACGTTCGGTGAATGGCGTTGGACTTCGAGCTCCTTCGGCGAGATCCAAATCACCCAGCAGAGGCGTGTGGATGAGGGGCGATTGATAAAAAGCTCCTGTTGGGTTCGTCGACGGGTTTTGCCCGCATACGTTGTCTCGGGCGTGCACGGGGTCGACTAGGGCGTGAGCGTGAGTCGGGTGCATTGCTGGTTCGTCCGACCAGAGCTAGGAGAAAGCGGCGCGGGGCCCGCTGGTCAGTGGCTGTGAGCGAGGGGAGCGACTCCCTGGCGGCGTACCGCTTCGGGCGGTTAGGTGGGCTGGGCGAAGGGAGCTGCTAGGAAATAGTACTACTAGTATAAACCACAGGAACACTAGTTCCTACTCTAATGCAATTTTTGAAAATTCATTTTTGTGCAATAGGCCACATAAACAGCAATAAAACACTCAAAGAAAATATTTTGGAGATTACAGAAAATACCAAAAATACAACAGATAAACTGAACATAATATTCTCGACATTATGAACAATTTTAAAACAGGGGAGAATTCATGATATCCCCACTCCAATAAATTGCCTTTAGTTGCATAATGAGAAGAATATTCCGAAAAAGCAAATAATGCAAATAAAATATGAGATGCATATGAATGGTCTATTAACAAGCTAATTTAGGAAAATTGGGATGTTACAAATCTACCCTCCTTAAGATGAATCTTGCCCTCGAGATTCGGGCTGGCTAGCAAATAGGTGTGGGTGATCCCAAGTAGCTTCCTCCTCTGTATGATGATCCCACTGAACCTTGCATAACTTGATTGTTTTGGTGCGAGTAACTCTCTCTGTTGTCTCCAGAATCTTAAAAGGCTTCTCCTCATATGTCAAATCACTCTCCAACTGAATTTCCTCAAGTTGGACTGTGTCCCTCAATGGAACATCCATCATCTCTGCATGGCACTTCTTCAACTGGGATACATGAAACACATCATGAACCCCTTACAAGGATTCTAGCAACTCCAATTGATAAGCTGCCTCTCCTCTACGCTCCAAGATCTTGTAAGGTCCCACAAAACGAGGTGCTAGCTTACGCTTGATTCCAAACCTCTTAATTCCACGAAGTGGTGAAACTCGAAGGTATGCACGGTCTCCTACCTCATATGTTACCTCCTTACGTTTTGCATCTACATAACTCTTCTGTCTAGACTGTGCTATCTTCAGCCTGTCACGAATCAACTTGACATCCGCCTCAGCATCTCCGATCAAGTTTGGCCCAAAGAACTGATGGTCTCCAACCTCATCCCACATCAACGGCGTCCTGCACTTTCTTCCATACAATACCTCAAATTGTGCCATCCTCAGACTAGCCTGATAACTGTTATTATATGAGAACTCTGCATAAGGCAAATTATCATCCCAACAGGACCCATAGTCCAAAGCACAAGCTCTCAACATATCCTCCAAAATCTGATTTACCCTCTCTGTCTACCCATCTGTCTGTGGATGGAAAGTTGTACTGAACTCCAGCCTGGTGCCCAAGGATTCATCCAACTGACGCCAAAACTTAGATGTGAACTAAGTACCTCTATCAAACACTACCTTCCTTGGAACTCCATGCAGACAAACAATTTTAGACATATAAATCTTTGCTAGCTGAGCACTGGTATAAGTCGTCTTTACCGGGATGAAGTGAGCAACTTTAGTCAAACGATCAACAACGACCCAAAGAGAATCATAACCTGACCGAGTCCTGGGTAGACCTCTAATGAAGTCCATACCAATCTCATCCCACTTCCAATCAGGTATAGGCAATGGATGTAACAAACCTGCTGGTCGCTGATGTTCTGCTTTAACCCTCTGGCACACATCACATGTTGCAATATATCCAGCAATTTCCCTCTTCAGGCTAGGCCACCAAAATCTTTCCCTCAAATCCAAATACATCTTAGTATTATCTAGGTGAATAATAAGGTGAATTATGCGCCTCCTGAAGAATCAACTTCCTGATATCTGCATCTTGAGGTACACAAATACGCTTCTCAAACCATATGGCCCCATGTTCATCCTCATGGAAACCTTCTGCCTTACCTCTAACCATATTCTCTTTTATCTCAGCAATCTCCTTATCACCTTTTTGAGCTTCTCTTATCCTGTCAAGTAAAGTAGGCTTGACCTAAGGTGTTGCCAAATATCCCTTAGGAACCATATCCAACCTGAGATTCCTGAACTGCTCACATAACTCCGGTGGCATATCATCAATATTAACTGCATTAACATGGCTCCTACGACTCAATGCATCAGCAACAACATTAGCCTTACCAGGATGATACTTCACATTCAAATCATAATCCTTAATAAGCTCCAAACATCTCCTCTGCCTGAGGTTCCAATCCTTCTGAGTAAAGATATACTTCAAACTCTTATGATCAGTAAATATATAACAATGATTACCAATAAGATATGTCCTCCAAGTTTTCAATGCATGCACAACTGAAGCTATCTCAAAATCATGTGTAGGATAATTATGCTCATGACTCTTAAGCTGACGTGAAGCATATGAAACAACTTTACCTTCCTGCATCAAAACACCCCCAAGTTTTTGACGAGAAGCATCACAATATACCTGGAAGTCCTTATGTATATCTGGCAAAGTTAAGACTGGTATTGTAACCAAACGCTGCTTCAACTCCTGAAAACTGGCTTCACATTCATCAGTCCAAACAAATTTCTTCTCTTTCTTCAACAATTCAGTCATAGGCCTTGCAATCTTGGAAAAGTTCTTAATAAACGTCCTGTAATAACCTGCAAGGCCCAAAAAGCTGCGAATCTCTCCAACTGTCGTGGGTGTCTCCCACTCTGTAACTACAGCAACCTTAGATGGATCAACTTCAACTCCATTACCTGACACAACATGTCCAAGGAATGCTACCTCATCCAGCCAAAACTCACATTTGCTGAAATTGGCGTACAACTGATGTTCCCTCAATTTCTCCAATACCAAACGCAAATGTACCTCATGCTCTTGCTTATTCATGGAGAACAGCAATATATCATCAATGAAAACAACCACAAATTTATCCAAGAACTCCATAAACACCTTGTTCATCATATTCATGAAGTATGCAGGGGCATTAGTCAATCCAAATGACATAACAGTATATTCATACAACCCATACCTCGTACTAAAAGCTGTCTTTGGAATATCTTGCTCACGAATCTTCAATTGATGACAACTAGAACGAAGATCAATCTTAGAAAACATAGTACCTCCCTCCAAATGGTCAAACATATCATTTATCATAGGCAAAGGATACTTATTCTTAATGGTTACCTCATTCAGAGAACGATACTCAACACACATCCTCAAGGTCCCATCCTTCTTCTCCACAAACAAAACTGGAACTCCCCAAGGTGAAGAACTTGGGCGAATAAAGCCTTGTGCCTGCAATTCTCTTATCTGCTTCTTCAACTCCTGAAACTCTTGAGGAGGCATTCTATACGGCCTGTTTGCAATGGGTCCAGTGCCTGGTATTAAATCAATAAGAAACTCAATATCTCTATCTGGTGGCATACCTGGCAACTCCTCTGGAAACACATCCGGATAATCCCTCATGACCGACACCTCTTCCAGGCTACCCCCCTTAAGAGAGTTCACCTGTACCTGATTATGCTTATACTTACATACATATTTGATCCTCTTCCCTCCTAGTGTACTAAGAGTAATAGATCGACTGGCACAATCAATAAGACCTTCATATTTGATCATCGAGTCCATACCGACAATAATATCCAGACCTTGTGACTCCAATATAATCAAATCTGTAGGAATTACATGCTTCCCAAAAGACAAGGTCAACTGATGACAACCAACACCTGCTATCATCTCAGCTCCTGGAGAACTCACTCTAATAGGCATACTAATGGTTTTGGTTGGCAAGAATAGATGAGTTATAGATATAATAGGGCTAAAGACTATATATATAAATATATTCTACCCATATGCATAATATGATCAAGGCAACAAAACGCAACGACGAATAACACCAACAAACAAACCAACAAACAACAAACAATATAATAATATTATATATATAGTCGAATAATTTTGACACTAAGCAATTTAACAAACAACTACCAATCAAGCAAACAATCTAGTATCTTCATACCACGAAAGTGGGCATAATCAGATCCGCTAACACGAGAACGTTGCAATATAAAACAACCATGAATGGTGTTCTCAGCACTAGTTCCTACTTATCTCTTCAAATACTTGAGGTTAACTAATAAAAAGTAAGAAGTATAAAAAGTTTTATAAAATAATTTTCACTCCTATGGCTTTTCTAATCCATTTTCTAGGGTCACGTCCTACAGTCAACACACTGCTCTGATACCATCTATAACGACCAAACCTCGAAGGATTTGAGTCTCTGTGCTTACCGTGCTAGTCCCTGGATCGAACTCGCTAGCACACACAGTATAGATGAATACCAGAATAACAAGTGCATCATTTATTACAACGTATGATCCAAAGTATATAAAATAAAACAATCTGCATAGCACTTGGCTAGCCTTATTCAATCAAATAGCAGAAAGTGGCAGAAAAATAACAATGAGTCCCATCATAGCCCAGTGGCGATGCTGAGTGCAGACTTGCGACCCTAACAGTACCATACTCTTCGTCTGAATATCCTGCAACATGAGACGTTCCAGCCATATAGGTCAATACTTTGAATGTATTGCCAAGTTACACATGAGTAATAATAAAACAGACCTACATTTATATGCATAGTACAACAAAAGGAAGGCTTGTGGTTTATTTTCAGAAAGCTGATTTTGTCCTCATAACTACCTAATAGTCAAATTTTTATTTACTTCTTTTATTATTACAATTAAATACACAAGGTTGAGTTGGCAAAATCAACTCCAACCTACCCTTTATTAAGTTGCCCACAAATATTCTTAAGTGTCACATCTGTCAAGATCATCGAACAACTGTATGGCATAGTGGCTCAAATTTTTCCATAACCGGGGACACGGCTAATCATGATTAGTTTTAATACTCTACAGAGTTTTGCACACTTTACCCACTAGACTCAACCCGAAGATTGAGACGAAGTCTTTCAGAAGTAGTCACATATAACCACCGGCAGCCTGTACACCTACTCATATCTACATCTGCTAGCTTACCTGGGCGAGGATGCCACAACCTACTCAACTAAGCTAGAGCCCATTTAGCTAGTGGTTGTGCATGGAAGCTACTAGTCACTAAGTCTGTTTGATATTTTTGAGCCTAGGTGGCCGTCCACTTACAGTCAGAGGGTATAAAACCATGATGTTCTTGAAACCACCCATCAATACCAATTCCGCCCAGAGTTGAATTAAGTCCTTAATTACTACTC
The DNA here is from genome assembly GCF_018294505.1 of Triticum aestivum. NCBI lineage: Eukaryota > Viridiplantae > Streptophyta > Magnoliopsida > Poales > Poaceae > Triticum > Triticum aestivum. The sequence goes on along the minus strand of NC_057802.1, from coordinate 233,538,215 downwards.
AATTTGGTATATATATAATCCTCACGAGCTCAATGAATACACGAACCACCCCGTCCGTCGGTGCACAAAAAGAGGGGTGCGTTTTTGTACCCCTATACCTGCGCACGGGCAGTCGGAGCCGCGCCTACGGTCACTCCAAGCAGAACAGGGAAGGTGAGCCAAGGTAAGACCAAAGCCCAAGATAATAAGAACAACCCCAAGGCCAAGACCACAAAGAGCAGAGGGACGAAGCAAGTTCCCCCGGCAAGACCCTTGCCGGGGCAGCCTCAGCAGCCCGGGCATGATCCTTGCCGGGACAGCTCGCCCCACACCAACAGAGCGAGCCACCCTTGAGCCCACGGTCCCCGACGCCAGCATGCACGTTGGGCCAGGGCTCGGGAGGCACCTCCGTGGTGGCATGCAGATCTTTGTGAAGACATATTCAAGATCAGATGAGGATTAGAAGACGACGATCCTCGGCAAGATCCTTGCCGAGGAAGACCACCAGACCCCCGGCAAGGCCCTTGCCGGGGACGACAGCGCGCCACGGCAAGACCATTGCCGGGCCACCCGGCAAGGCCCTCACCAAAGACGCCAGCAGGGCCACCGCCAGGCCCAGACCAACCAAGCTTCCACCGCCGTTCACATGCAGCAGCCAGCCCAACCAGCTGGGTGGGCACCTGCGTGGCAACATGCAGCTCCTAGGCAAACTCATCGAGCACCAGCGTGGCGGCCTGCAGATCTTCGTGACGGCTCCGCGACTGCGCCACCTCAGCTGCCTGCCTGCCTACATGGCACCACACGTCTCACTGGCTAGGGCGCATGTCAAAGCGAGGAGGAGGGGCGACGGACGGGACGGTCCTCGCCCCGTCTCCAATAAAGCAAGGGGACACCTAAGCTACGCATTAAATGCGTCTTGTCCTGTAATACGAGCGATAAGCTCAGGGCACTGTACGCCTTTCCACCACCTGTGTGCCACTGTGGCAACCCCTTTCGACTATAAAAGGAGGCCCATGGCATACTTGAGAAGGATTCGGCTCTTTTGAACCACGCACTGACCGCAGCTAGTTCGAGAGCTCAAGAACTCTCTGGAATACACCCACCAAAGCAGGACTAGGGTTTTACGCATCCTCGCGGCCCGAACCTGGGTGAAAGATCCTTGTGCTGGCTACTAACCCTGCTCTTCTCGCAACCCCGCGCCCCGACAACCGTAGTAGGGATTCTTGTGATCCCATAGGTGTCGTTCCACACCGACACCGTCTACTAGCATAGCAAAGCTACAGCTCCCACGACCTGCAATGACGGGAGATAGCTCAACAGTAAAGCAAAATTAATATAGTATTCCTATCCATGCATATATTCATAGTGTGGTATAACTACATGCATAGAAAACAATAGGTAAAGGATGATTAACATATAACTTGCCTTGGTTCTGGTTCAAAAAGTCACACTCCTAACAATAGATCACGTCACACTCCAGACAATCTACACGTTCGACACAATCAACATATCAATCACTGAAATTCAAATAGAGCCAAAATAAAACCAGTAGCAGAAAATCATTTTTAAAATGCAAATAACAGCAGCATAAAAGCATGTACAAATCACCTAAATTGCACTACAATCACAAGGCGAAAAGAACCACTCAAAAATATTAAACGGTTTGAAAGTTATGGCCTCCGGAAGTTTTAATTCAAATGCGAATGATTTCAAATTTGAAAGGTGCAAACATGTGAAATTCTGGTACTGTAATAAAGTGCCGGTTTTTGTGAGTGCATAGGAAAAAGAATCACCTAATTTGGACATACATATTAGGAGTTATAGCTAATGGAAATTTGGGTGGCAAAACTGAAAAAGACAAAAACCAACAGAAAACTCCTGGCGGTTCATGCGTTTACCGTAGACTCTCCTATAGCCACGCCACGTGTCAGCGGCCGATTGGCCGAAAAGTGATCATGTGCACATGTGCTCACCGGAAACAGAGATGGCGGCGGCGGTTCTCCGGCGAGTTTCCGGCGAGGGTGAAGTGACGGATGGGTGTGGCGTCGAGCGGCAGAGGTGGTGGTGCTGTGAGCAGCGGTGGGGATGTCCTCTGTTGGGGTCGGCGGCTCGTGAACTCCGGCGTGGTCGGGCCGGCGTCGGGGTCGTTCTAGTGGCCTGTAGGTTACACCAAGGTGTCAACGAGTGCGGCTTCGAGAGGGAAATTGAGTGGGGCAGGCGGTGTGGCTGGAGATGCTCTTACGGCGGCGCAAACGTCCAGCGAACGACGGCGGACTTTGAGCTCCTCCGGCGAGATTCAAATCGCACAGCAGAGGTGTGTGGACGAGGGGCGATGGAGAAAAGGCTGCGGTAGGTTTCGTCGAGGGGTTTTGCCCACATACAGGGTCTCGGGTGATGCGGAGCATCCGACGATCATCCCCATGTACACTCGAGCCTACGCCATTGGACCTATGGTGAACTTGCTCCTTTCCGAATCTTCCTTTTCCGCATGCAAGACATGGATGCTACTTCAAGCGCGGACCTTGTTCATACTCAGGTACACCCGAGGAGACCATGGAGAACCCAAGGACCAAGGCCAAGCGTGCGCGGAAGCAAAGGAAGGATAAGGAAGAAGAGACAGGTGCTACAGGCCCCGGACATCCGGCCCCAGCCCGGACATCCAGCCCAGCCTGGACATCCGGCCCAGCCCGGACATCCGACCCGACCCCCGGAAATCCGGCGCCAGCCCGGACATCCGGCCCGACCCCTGTTAATCCGGCGCCCATCACAGAACGCACCCGAAGCTGAACCCCGTCAGCTCGGACATCCGGCTCTTCCCGAGCCGCCGGACATCCCGCCCCCAGCCCGGACATCCGGACCCCACCTATACAGAGAGCTCCGAGACCGGCCACTCCAGCCCGGACATCCGGCCCGCTAGCCCGGACATCTGGCACCTCACGAAGGCCCGAACATCCGGCCCCTCCCTGCCTGCGTGCAGCGCATCTGAGCCGAGGCCCATGTACCCCTTCGTCCCTTAGACTATATATACTCCCCCACCTCCTCCTAGTTAGGGTTAGCATTGGTTTAGCTCATAGTTGAGATAGAGCTTTGCTCATCCATTACGGATCTCCTCCTCGAGAGAGACTGCGACCCCTCTTCGGAGAAGATCACCTTGGATTCAAGACCCCCTCTTGGGTGGCCCCCAGCAAGACCTCCTCACGGAGAAGAACCGGTTACCGTTTGTATCGTCCGTTGTTGACTTTGGATCTTGTATCTCACCTTTGTGTTCATCGATCTAGCGCATGTGTGATGTATTCTTGTTGGTTGAGTGTTTTCCCTCGTGTTTCCCCTCATGTTCTTCGAGTTCCTCTTTGGGATCCGCTCCTTTCGTGAAAGATCGGCCATCTAGGGTTCCACCATACATCATCTTGGTATCATGAGCCACGTTGATCATGATTTCGGAGCCTCCCCGTTGTGTTTTCTAGCCTAGTTTTGTTGATTTTGTCCCAAATTCGAAAAATCCCCACCAAAAATAGCCCCCAATTTTTTTGTGATTTGTTGGTTTGATGATGTTTTGTTGATTTCGATCCATGGGTTTGCTTGGTTTCGAGTAGATCTAGCTTTCCCCCAATTTTCCCCACTTTCCGTCCACGAAATCTCTCCAATCTTGCCCTTGAAATCATCAATTTCCGCCCCCAAAATCGAGTTCCTCGAGTTCATCCTTGGATTTGGAGCCCGGACATCCGGCCCGTAGCCCCGGACATCTGGCCCCCCGGACATCCGGCCCGTGCCCTGGACATCTGGCTCTTGGAGTGCATTTTCGCGTGCGTTTCTGGACATCAGGTCCCGGAAATCCGGCCAAACCCCCGGATGTCCGGCCCTTGGGATTCAGCCTGTCCCGTTTCACCGTTTTGACCGTAACTTTCACATCCGGAGTCCGATTTTTGCGTTCTTTAGATCATTGAGTAGCTATTGACATCCTCTATCCCTCTAGATAGGGCCCATCACCATTTGACTCCATCAAAGTTTTGGCACTTTGGCATCTTTGCCTAGGGCTTCCACCATAACTTCCGCATAACCACCACCGACTTCCGCAACCTAACCAATTTTGTTCCCCTTTGCATTTGAGGTTGTTTGAGTTGTGATTCAAGTCTCCTAAGGTGTTTCGGCTACTTAGGGATGGTCGCTTCTTCATCAACCACCACCATAACTTCCGCATAGGCTTACCCACAATACACTTCCGCCAACCCAACTTAACCCAATTTTGTTTGTGTTGTGAGTTGTGTCTCCTAAGGTCTTTCGGCTACTTAGGGACCGTGCTTCCAACTCCCACACCGTGTATAATCCACCACCTTACCCTCCACTTCCGCATTGCGTTCTCCAAACCCCATCATTGCATTTCCGCAATCCCTTTGAGTTTCCGTAAAACCACCAACGCATTCCCGCTACCACAATTTGACATTTGACATTTGAGATTTTGAGTTCGCGGTTTTTCCGTTTCCTAAGGTGTTTCGGCTACTTAGGGACGAGTCTCCATCATCTTGGTATCTCTATCAAGAACACCGCCACGAGGTCATCATCGACATTAACCACTTCATCATCATCCGTCCTTGGCGTACAAACGAGAAACCCTCGATGGTAACCTCCATATCATCTTGATATCGTGGTATCCCTCCATTGTATATTCCCTTGCACATTGCATTGTTAACCCCTAGCCCATTTTGTGTCACTTGCCTATCAAGACTAGCCATTTGAGTATTGCCGGCAACGTTACTTGTGCACATTAGTGATCTATACCTTCCAGTACATACATACCATATCATATTGGTATCATATCATCCTTGTGTCACAAGATTGTTCCCGCATATACACAATTGCTATCTTGGTTTGTGCATTTCGCAAAGTGGCCATACAAAAAAAACAGAATAAAGCTTTTAAGCAAAGAAAAAGAGAGAGAGCAAAGAAGCTTGTAAGCAAGTGCCATAGCATCATACCATATTGCATATAAGATTTTCATATCCGATCATCTTGTGTCATCTTGAGAGAAACACCGGGAGCCATACATACATAGCATACTTGGGATAGAAACTTTATCCATTTTGCTACAGCCAAACTTCAAGAGCACAAGAGAAGATCGCGAGACAAGCACCACCAAGATGGAGCTACGGCTACTACAACCACTTCGGCATCTTCGCCAAGTGCTATCAAGGCATCTTCGCCTTTGGACGTACGGCATCTTCGCCTACTTCCCACGAGTACGCCTACAACGACATCATCAAGTCCAAGGCGACCACCTACGAGCGAGGGTGACACTTCCATCTTCGGAAGCCCCTCAAGGAAGATGGCCGAGCATGGGAAATTCCCTTCGGTCATGGAGACGAGCTACGAGGTGCCACATCATATGGGCCTCCAACAACAAGACGGCGACAAGAAGGTTGAGCATGGGACTATCCCTTCAACCAAGGCGGCGATAGGAGTTGAGCATGGAGACATTTGCACCAACATGTCTCCGACACCCACATATCATGAGATGACCCAATTGCCATGTGAGGATGTAACGACCCAAATCTGATAAGACTCGATGTCTCTGTGCTCACTGTGCTAGTCCCTGGATCGACTCGCTAGCACACACAGTATATATGAATATCAAATAACAAGTTCATCATTTACTATAACGTATGATCCAGAATTTATAAAGTATTACAAACAGAATAGCACATGGCTAACTTATTCAATAATAACAGCGGAATGGTAGCATAATAAACGATGAGTCCCGTCAATGCCCAATGGAGAACATGTTGACTAAAGACTCGCGACCCTACTATATCTCAGTGATCACCTGAATATCCTGCAACATGATAAGTTGCAGCCACAAGGGTCAATACATTGAATGTATTGGCAAATCACACATAATGATATAGCAAACCTACATCCACAAGCAAGGTATGACAAATAAAACACTCAAGTTTGGTTTCGCGTAAAACTACCTTCACCTACCTCCACGACATAGGCAAGGTGCAAACAACACAGATGATAAAGATCTTCAAGATGTCTCAAGTGCGCTCAGTCCTGGCGCATTCTTTAGGGACAATAGATCGCTCAGCCAGTGACGCATTCACATGAGAAAAAGCCCCAACAACTCAAGTGCGCTCAGTCATGGCGCATTCTCTAGGGACAATAGAGCACTCAGCCATTGACGCATTCACCTGAGAAAAAGTCCCGAGCCTATAGAACACTCACCACTTACAAACATCACTCGACGCATGTCCACGTCTACCATAGCAAGTTGATCACACCATCACATAACACAATCAATATCTGAATATGACAACAGAGAACATACAGATCAAACCAAGCACATGTCATAGCATAAAAAAATCACACATGCATAGCAGAATATAGGATGAGCATAATCAGAAGTGCAAACTTGCCTTGAACGGTGTTGAAGTACTTTAAAGATTAATTCTGATCCCCTTCACACTCCGGGCAATCGGAGAGACAGGGCTCGATGGCCGCCGACGTTGAGGAAGAAGGGCTCGGGCGGCTCAAACTTGGAGCATGCGGTCACTAGGGAAACCTCCTGAGCTCGAGGATGAAGGAACGAGGTGCTCCAAGCGATGGTGAACTAGAAAACCTCCTCGGGGATGACCGTGGCTTGCTCCCGTGACGGCACCGTGCGGCTATAGCGGCGATGGCGGCGAGAAACTTCTGGTCGAGGTCCCTGCACTCGTATGGACGTGTATGTGCACGAGATAGAGGGTTAAGGAGCTAGAGCAAATCATGTCGAAGAGGACAGAGGATAAGGAAGGTGCTGGGAACCTTCAGAGGCAACAGAATCGACCGGCGAGATGCTCCTGCAGCGGCGAACTCTGGCGAGATTAGATCCGGGCGAAACAGGCACGGGAAGACAAGATTTTGCCAAAAATCGGCAGAGAAGAAGATGGGGAATATTTATAGACTGGATTCCATGGCCTAGAGGCAAAGACTTGGCCGAATCGGCGAGGATTTGGATCGGGAACGGAGGAGCTCTCGTGCGCGTGCGGGAATCCGTCCAGAGGAAGGAGACGGTGCCTGGGACCCGCCCGTCAGCGGCACTTGGAGGAGAAAGGAAAAACTAACAAAAAAACCAAAAACAAAAGGAAAGACTGCAGGTGGGTTGAGGCCTGCAGAAATGGGCCGCCGACCTGCTAGAGGCTGCTGCTTAGCGTGCGCGGGCGTGCAAAAGAAGTTGGGCCCCACAGTGCCCGATTTCTATTTTTTCTAAAACAACTATTACTACAGGAAGTAAAATATATCTAAATAAAATCTAAAAACAAAGTACCAGAACACAGAAAACATTACTGCTACTTTAAAAAATAGTGAACATTTTTAACAACACAAATGCATTTTTGGAAAATAATTTTATGCAACAAAAGCACATAAAGAGCATTATAATACAACTATAAAATAATTTTGAGTTTCAAAACTCCAAAAATTAAAATGATAGAAGAATTTATCTAAGATCAATCAACACAAGAAAGTTTTGAATTACTCCTATTTAATTAATTAACATTCCAAAATTCAAATTTTTGGGATGTTACAAATCTACCACCCTTAAAATGAATCTCGTCCTCGAGATTCGAAGAGGCTAGAAAGAAAAGGCTGGGTTTAGGATCTCCTTGAATATCCATTGTTCATCCGAGAGTGTGGAGTACTACCACCCTTAGAATAAGAGTCACCGGTCTTCAAAAATCTTACTCCTTCAAAGAAATCGTTTAGACATATGTCTTACACTCCTTTGAAATTCTGAGTCCCATATCAAAAAGCAGTCTTCCATAAACTAAAACTTCATGGCTCACAGGTCTTGCGCCAATACTAAACAAATATCGATACTCTCATGGTGGTCATCAAGAATGGTTCCTGTAAAAAAGAGTATTGGTTTATTCTCACAGTATAACCTACTATTGGCAACGGGTGCCTTCTACAGCGATCAAACGTCACACCATTCTAAGGTTGAAGGCTTAATAACGACGTCTCTCTACTATAGGTATGTCACTCTATATTTACCATTCCACATAGCAAAAGCGAATAATAAGAGTAAGTCGGCATGGTGATCAATCCATTCCGCACCCAAATCATTACCTTGTATATGGTTTAGAAAATCTCACATTCTAACACTCGGGCATCCTCACAAGCATTGCAGAAACTTCTCTTGTTTACGAACTAGGTTCGGATTAATCCATTCATTATGCATGCCAAAAAAACAACTATCGTTCCTATCAACTCTCAGGTTTTTGTCAACTACTGTAAAACATATGACGATGAATTGTAGCTTCCTCCAGGTTTCTTCCTTCAGCAAGATTGTGCTTGATTCTTGTCAGATCATGGTGCATGTGGTTAAACTTGAACTCATCACTAGGCTGCAGCATATATTAGGATATAGACAGAATAAAGACCTAGGGGGAAAACACTACCCATATGTTCATGCTAGCAACAAAAACTCCAACAACAAAAAAACAAACACTAAATTCACACAAGTCACACCACACAAGCAAAACCTACTGGTAAGGTCATATCCACAAGAGATATGATCTCATCATTCTACCGCAAATCGTTTATCGAACACAACTTAGTAATGGTGGTCTATCAACTAAAACTGCTTAAATGACACTAATATAATTTCAGGGGTCATCTATATTTGAAAAGAGAATGTACGAGTATGAGAGTGAGGACTAACAAGTAGATAGAAAGTTGGAAAGCAAGTTTTTCACTCCTATGGCTTCTATAATCCATTTTCTAGGGTCACGACCTACAGTCAAGACACTGCTCTGATACCATCTGTAACGACCCGAATCTGATAAGATTCGATGTCTCTGTGCTCACTGTGCTAGTCCCTCGATCGACTCGCTAGCACACACAGTACATATGAATATCAAATAACAAGTGCATCATTTACTATAACGTATGATCCAGAATTTATAAAGTATTACAAACTGAATAGCATATGGCTAACTTATTCAATAATAACAGCGGAATGGTAGCATAATAAACGATGAGTCCCGTCAATGCCCACTGGAGAACATGTTGAGTGAAGACTCGCGATCCTACTGTATCTCACAGATCACCTGAATATCCTGCAACATGATAAGTTGCAGCCACAGGGGTCAATACATTGAATGTATTGGCAAATCACACATAATGGTATAGCAAACCTACATCCACAAGCAAGGTATGACAAATAAAACACTCAAGTTTGCGTAAAACTACCTTCACCTACCTCCACGACATAGGCAAGGTGCAAACAACACAGATGATAAAGATCTTCAAGATGTCTCAAGTGCGCTCAGTCCTTCCGCATTCTCTAGGGACAATAGAGCGCTCAGCTAGTGACGCATTCACATGAGAAAAAGCCCCGACAACTCAAGTGCGCTCAGTCATGGCGCATTCTCTAGGGACAATAGAGCGCTCAACCATTAACGCATTCACCTGAGAAAAAGTCCCGAGCCTACAGCTATAAACACTCAGCACTTACAAACATCACTCGACGCATGTCGACGTCTACCATAGCAAGTTCATCACACCATCACATAACACAATCAGTATCAGAATATGACAAGAAAGAACATACAGATCAAACCAAGCACATGTCATCGCATAAAAAAATCACACATGCATAGCAGAATATAGGATGAGCAAAATCAAAAGTGCAAACTTGCCTTGAACGGTGTTGAAGTACTCTAAAGATTAATTCTGATCCCCTTCATACTCCGGGCAATCGGAGAGACAGGGCTCGATGGCCGCCGAAGTTGAGGAAGAAGGGCTCCGGCGGCTCTGACTTGGAGCGTGCGGTCTCTGGGAAAACCTCTTGAGCTCGAGGACAAAGGAACGAGGTGCTCCAAGCGATGGTGAACTAGAAAACCTCCTCGGGGATGACCGTGGCTTGCTCCCGTGACGACACCGTGCGGCTGTAGCGGCGATGGCGGCGAGAAACTTCTGGTCGAGGTCCCTGCACTCGTATGGGCGCGTATGTGCGCGAGATAGAGGGTTAAGGAGCTAGAGCAAATCATGTCGAAGAGGACAGAGGATAAGGAAGGTGCTGGGAACCTTCAGAGGCCACAGAATCGACCGACGAGATGCTCCTGCAGCGGAGAACTCCGGCGAGATCGGATCCGGGTGAAACAGGCACGAGAAGACAAGATTTTGCCAAAAATCGGTAGAGAAGAAGATGGGGAATATTTATAGAGTGGATTCCGTGGCCTAGAGGTAAAGACTTGGCCGAATCGGCTAGGATTTGGATGGGGAATAGAGGAGCTCTCGTGCGCGTGCGGGAGTCCGTCCAGAGGAAGGAGACGGTGCCTAGGACCCGCCCGTCAGTGGCACTAGGAGGAGAAAGGAAAAACAAACAAAAAAACAAAAACAAAAGGAAAGACTGCGGGTGGGTTGAGGCCTACAGAAATGGGCCGCCGGCCTGCTGCTTAGCGCGCGCGGGCGAGCAAAAGAAGTTGGGCCCCACAGTGCCCGATTTCTATTTTTTTTCTAAAAGAACTATTACTACAGGAAGTAAAATATATCTAAATAAAATCTAAAAACAAAGTACCAGAACACAGAAAACATTACTGCTACTTTAAAAAATAGTGAACATTTTTAACAACAGAAATGCATTTTTGGAAAATAATTTTATGCAACAAAAGCACATAAAGAGCATTATAATACAACTATAAAATAATTTTGAGTTTCAAAAACTCCAAAAATTTAAATCATAGCAGAATTTATCTAAGATCAATCAACACAAGAAAGTTTTGAATTACTCCTATTTAATTAATTAAAATTCCAAAATTCAAATTTTTGGGATGTTACAGAGGAGAGCCACCCCACCATGAGTGATATGAGTGACTCCACCATATGTGACATTGAGCGCATTTCCTATGAGAGGATGAGTGTGACCACCACTAGCCCCACACTTGAGAGCATGCCACACATCCTATGTGAGGTTGAGAGCCATTTGAGTGACTCCACCAACCATACGAGTGAACGCATCCTTGAGGGAGTGAGTGAGCCACAACACTTAGTGAGTGAGGTAGTTGACACGGCACGTGTGGCCACTATGATTTCTAATGACTTAACCTCTACTTCGAGTGTGTTTTCTTATTTGGTGCTAGGTCTCCTACATGACGACATGCCTATCCTCGACGAGTACATACCTCCAATGGAGAAGACGATGGCCATGGTGGACGATGATGCACCCCCCCCACATGGTTCCATCAAGATGAAGACGACCATGACTTGGTCTTCGACACCTCACCTACAACACATGAGCGATGCTCCAAAGGTAACATAGGTGATGGTGTTGTCCCACTAGTGGACTATCTCACCAATGATTGCTTGCATGATGTTGACACACCTATTGCCATGCTTCATGCTAGTGCGACTTCTTCATGTCATGACTTACCAATTTATGATGAATATGATGATGAGCATGTTGAGTTGCCTAGTTGTGATGCTATGCTATATAGGATATCATGTGAAAATTCTATTGGTCACTTCATGTTTGACAACCCATTGAACTTGTCATATGCTATGAGTGAGATATCCCATATTACATCATTTCAATCTCAACATAGTAACTATGCATGCCCCATTAACATAAATCCCATTTGCACTTATGGCATAGATGACGAGATGATGGTCATTGGCTTATGTTTTTCATGTGATGATATTGCCATGCTTCCTTTACATGATTTGCGTAATTCATCTACTATACCATGCCATAATCACATTGTTCCAAATATGCTTTGTTTTTTATGTTGTCAATATTCTCCATGTGATGTTTCCATTAATGCTCATGAGGAGACCCCCATAGTTTCCTCATACATATTAGGAGATTTTGATGCATTCCATACGTTGCATGATTCCCATAATTGCTTGCACCATATGCATCCCATGAATAACAATGCTCTACATATTTCTCATGATGCATTACATAATTTGAGTCTCCATTATGCTATACATAATAACAAACCTCTCATGATGGATGACATGTTTCTATATCACACATCTGATTTATTTGAGCATTGGCTATTTTGTGCTAACCAACACTTGCACGTGCGCATCGTGATGGATGATGTGTACATATACCACGCACACACAATTTTCCCTTTGTCTTTGTTTTGTGTAGGTACTCACGTATACTCGTCAACCTCTCAATCCCAAGAGTTGACGAAACGAGCTCTTGAGAGCAACGACGATTTGGGATCCCATGGATTGTCCTTCCTACCATTCCCTTCGCGCAACGACTTCACGCATTCCTTTTACTTGGCTCTCACACGGCTTTGGGCTATATATCACTTGTTACTTTATGCCCATTTTCACGTGTTCACTTTGCATGCTATGCCTCTTTCTATGATTTTAGCATGCAATTGTGACCCTTGCTTGCTCTTACCCATGATTCACCATTATGATACTACTATGTGTATTTGCATGCTTGGTGGAGATCCTTGTTTCTATTGTCATGTTTATCATGTGCCCCATGCTATTGATGCTATTTTGCTCATATCTTGCCTTTATGCTTGTGAAATGTCATGTGCATTATATATGCCCACTATTTGCACACATGTCATGCTTGCCATGATTCCTCCTAGTACGTTGCATCTTCGCACTACTAGCTTGCTTGACTTGATCACTATGATTGATTGCTTGATCGCATCACCCATGTTCCATTATTACTCGCTTTCTTGGGTTGATGACATATATTCTCATGCCTCTCACTTGATTTGTCTCGATCATTGTCTCTTGTCTCCATTAGTTGCATCTCTCATATCACCTTGTATTGAGTGGGAACTTGCTATGCTTATTGATCGTGGAGACTTGGACATGTTACTTGTGAAGCATGCTTGGTTGATTGAGCCTAATGTCTTTGGTTGTAGTTGCATAATATGCTTACATACCATGTCACACCTTGTCCTTTCTTATGATAAGAATGATGAGAACACTTGTTGGGTATCTTACCACTCGAATGATAGGTTTTGCATTTACGCTAACCTCATTTGTTTTTCTGAGTGTTTGTCATGTTCTTTCATTTTGAAGGATTCAAAAGGAGGTACCATCACGAGAAATATTGGTTATGTGAAGGCACACAAGATGTTTCCTTCTTATTGTCTACATGATACATCTATTGGATGGAGGACCGACATTGGAGATCAACTCTATGGACCTTCACGTTGAGGAGTGCCCGGACTTAGTGGATGCACCACCGGACCAACACTTCTACCACGACATCGAGCTATGGTACAACACCACCCATAACAAGTTTGCACCCTATGCATGGATTGCCACACATTATGCTTGTCTTGTTGCACCTATTCCCATGTCATCCATGATATATGAGCTTGTGCACTTCCTTAGCAAATTTGTTGTGATCTTTCTTGATGGCATATTCATACATCATGATCATATTGCCTACCATCAATTGCATGATAACTTATTCATATTGAGCATCCATTACCATATTCATGCTATTGATAAACCGTCTCACTATGACATCATTTTGCACCGTGGTTGCATTGCTCACATTCAAAACACATTTGTGTGCACAATGAATGCTTTACATCTCATTCCATATCATCTTGCTAAGCTTCATGTGCTTTGTCATGAACAATCTTGCCTCACGGACTCATTCTTACATGATGGACACTTTGTGTGCGCTAACCATTGTATTTCCAAGTGTTGTTTGTGTTTGCTCTTTTTGCATGTGTGCCACTCCGGACACACCTTGGAGTACTTGGATTGCGCCATGTTTTCCACTTCGTCCAACTACAAGTCCGTCCACAACAACCGTTTCCATGGTGATCAGGTTTTCGATCCGAGGTCGGATCTTTCCCAAGGGAGGGGAGATGATGCAGAGCATCCGACGATCATCCCCATGTACACTCGAGCCTACGCCATTGGACCTAAGGTGAACTTGCTCCTTTCCGAATCTTCCCTTTCCTCATGCAAGACAAGGATGCTACTTCAAGCGCGGACCTTGTTCATACTCAGGTACACCCGAGGAGACCATGGAGAACCCAAGGACCAAGGCCAAGCGTGCGCGGAAGCAAAGGAAGGAGAAGGAAGAAGAGACAGCTGCTACAGGCCCCGGACATCCGGCCCCAGCCCGGACATTCGGGCCAACCCCCGGAAATCCGGCGCCCATCACAGAACGCACCCGAAGCTAAACCCCGTCAGCCTGGACATCCGGCTCTTCCCGAGCCGCCGGACATCCGGCCCCCAGCCCGGACATCCGGACCCCGCCTATTCAGAGAGCTCCGAGACCGGCCACTCCAGCCCGGACATCCGGCCCGCTAGCCCGGACATCCGGCACCTCGCGAAGGCCCGGACATCCGGCCCCTCCCTGCCTGCGTGCAGCGCATTTGGGCCGAGGCCCATGTACCCCTTCGTCCCTTAGACTATATATACTCCCCCACCTCCTCCTAGTTAGGGTTAGCATTGGTTTAGCTCATAGTTGAGATAGAGCTTTGCTCATCCATTACGGATCTCCTCCTCGAGAGAGACTGCGGCCCCTCTTCGGAGAAGATCACCTTGGATTCAAGATCCCCTCTTGGGTGGCCCCCATCAAAACCTCCTCACGGAGAAGAACTGGTTACCATTTGTATCGTCCGTTGTTGACTTTGGATCTTGTATCTCACCTTTGTGTTCATCGATCTAGCGCATGTGTGATCTATTCTTGTTGGTTGAGTGATTTCTCTCGTGTTTTCCCTCGTGTTTCCCCTCGTGTTCTTCGAGTTCCTCTTTGGGATCCGCTCCTTTCGTGAAAGATCGGCCATCTAGGGTTCCACCCTACATCATCGGGCGTGCACAGGGTCGACTAGGGCACGAGCGCGAGTCGGGTGCGCTGCTGGTTCGTCCGACCGGAGCTAGGAGAAAGTGGCGTGGGGCCCGCTGGTCAGCAGCTGCGAGCAAGGGGAGCGACTCCCTGGCGGCGTACCGCTTCGGGCGGTTAGGTGGGCTGGGCGAAGGGAGCTGCTAGGCCGCGGCTGCGGGCTGGCTTGTTGGCTGGCTTTTTTTAAACAAAAACTACAGAACAAATAACTAAAATAAAAACACCAGAATAAGATCTAAAAGAAAAATATATGAACACAAAGTAAAATAGTACTACTACTATAAACTACAGCAACACTAGTTCCTACTCTAATGGAATTTTTGAAAATTCATTCTTATGCAATAGGCCACATAAACAACAATAAAACACTCAAAGAAAATATTTTGGAGATTATAGAAAATACCAAAACACAACAGATAAACTGAACATAATATTCTCGACATTATGAACAATTTTAAAACAGGGGAGAAGTCATGTTATCTCCACTCCAATAAATTGCCTTTAGATGCATAATGAGAAGAATATTCCAAAAATAAAATAATGCAAATAAAATAAGAGATGCATATGAATGGTCTATTAACATCCTAATTTAGGAAAATTGGGATGTTACAACGAGGTGCCACATCTTATGGGCCTCATACAAGACGGTCAAGCAAGGGCCACCCCCTTCGACCACCGCGACGAGCACAAACCTGTCCAACAACATGAAGATGATGCCCCAAAGGGACTCTTAATCCGAGTCAAGCTACGACACCGCACATGAGACCTTATCTTTTGTCTCGGAGGAGAGCGATGATTTACCACATCCTACGACATTCATATTTGGAGGCCTTATGGATAAGGAGGTTTAGCATGGGACTATCCCTTCAACCAAGGAGGCGATATGAGTTGAGCATGGAGACATTTGCACCTACATCTCTTCGACACCCACATATGACGAGGTGCCCGAATTGCCATGTGAGGAGAGCCACCGCCCCATGAGTGAGTTGAGTGACTCCACAATATTTGACATTGAGTGCTTTTCCTACGAGAGGATGAGTGTGTTCACCACTAGCCCCAAACACAAGAGCATGCCACACATCCTATGTGAGGTTGAGAGCTATTTGAATGAATCCACGAACCATATGAGTGAGAGCATCCTAGCAGGAGTGAGTGAGGTAGTTGAGAGGGCACGTGAGGCCACTATGATTTCTAACAACTTAACCTCTACCCCTAGGGTGTTTTATTTGGTGCTAGATCTCCTACATGATGAAGCACCAATCATCGACGAGTCCATACTTCCAATGGAGACAACGAGTTCCATCATGATGAAGATGACCACAATTTGGTCTTTGCCACCTCACCTACACCACATGAGTGGAATGAGAAAGGTAACATAGGTGAAGGTGATGCCCTTGTCCCACTAGTGGCAATTCTTGATCCTGATCCACCTATTGATTACTTGCGTGATGTTGATCCACCTATTGCCATGCTTCATGCTAGTATGATTTCCCCATATGATGATTTACCCATTTATCATGAGTTTGATGATTGCCATGTGGAGGCTATGACTTGTGATGACATGTTGCATAAGATTTCTTGTTATAATTCTCTAGGTCACATCATGTTTGACAATCCGCTTGACTTCTCATATGCTATGCATGAGATCAACCATATGGCATATTTGCAATCTCATCGTAGTAACTATGCATATGCCATTAGAATAAACCCAATTTGCACATATGACATAGATGACAAGCCCATGGTTATTGGAATTTGTTTCTCTTGTGTTGATATTGATATGCTCCCTTTGCATCATTTGCATCATATGCCATGCCATGACCACCTAGCTTCAGACATGCAGTGTTCGCCATGTTTTCGATTTTCTCCGTATTATGCTTCCGCTATTGGACATGAGGAGACCCCTATAGTTTCCTCATCCATGTTAGGAGATCTTGATCCATCCTATGAACTGCATGATCCCAATAATTTTGTGCACAATATGCTTCCTATAAATGATGTTCCATATAATTGCATGCTCAATTTGTGTCCCCATCATGTTATACAAAACAATTATTCTTTCATGATGGATGACATGTTCTTATACCATGCATCAAATTTCTTTGAGCGATGCATATCTTATGCTAACTCTCACGCGCACATGCACATCATGATGGATTATGTGTACATTTGGCAGACACACACTTTGTTTCGTTTGTCTACTTGTTGTGTAGGTACACATGCTTCCTCGTCAACCTCGCAATCCCATGAGTTGATGCCATGAGCTCTAGAGGGCAATGATGATTTGGGATCCCGTGGATTGTCCTTACCACCACTCCCTTCACGCAAGGAGTTCGTGCATTTCTTCTACATGACCCTCACATGGTTATGGGTTATTTACCACTTCTCACTTTATGCCATATTGCGATGTTCACTTTGCATGATATGCTCATTTCTATACCTTTGCCATGCATTTGTGACCCATGCCTGGCATCTCACATGACATTTGATTCTATGACTTGTATGTGTATTGGAAGCTTGGTGGAGATATTGCTTGTTATCGCCATGTTCCATTTATGAACCATTCCTATGATGATACATTGATCTTGCTTTGTGTTCGTGCTAGCGATATGTCATGCTCATTGTCTATACCTATTATTTGCTCACATGACATAATTACCATGATTTCTTCTAGTATGTTGTGTCTTTGCACTGCTAGCTTGCATGACTTGATTTCTATGTTTGTATGTGTTGCATCACCCGTGATTCATACTTGCTCGTTTCATGCGGTTGCTAGCATCTATTTCCATGCTTGTCACATGATTGACTTGATTGCCTCACACATGATGAACATTGTACTTTCTGTTATGTTGAGTGGCACACTATCTTCACTACACCCTATGCACGTCATGCTTGGATTGTCTTGCACTTGATCCATGTGTTTAGACACTTCATTTTATTTGGTATTGTGAATGATTCATATGCATACCATAGAGCATTTGTTCAGCGCTTAATGCATGCTTGCTATGACCATGAGGTAGATGCTCATTCTCTTGTCACACATATTAGCATCTCTACCTCCCAATTACATGCTTGTTTCAATGTTACCCTTGATTGTGCTCAATCCATATGCTTACATGACATGACACAATCTTTTGTCACACCATATGATATGCATGATGACAACACTTGTTCGGTGAATCACCACTTGAATGCCTGGTTTCACACTAACGCTAACCACATTTGTTTTTCCAAGTGTCTGTTGTTCTTGCTCCTTTTGAAGGAATCATGAGCCGGTGCAACATTGGAGAGTGCCAACTTTGAGCTTCAAGACTATGTGTACTTGGTCAAAGTTCACTTCTACAAGGCGACGCCATCACTTTCCCACGGTGATTTGGTTTTTGATCCGAGGTCGGATCTTTCCCAAGGGGGAGGGGATGATGCGGAGCATCCTACGAACATCAGCATGTCAAGAGTCCATTCGACAAGTGACACGTGCGACATCTACTTCACATACATAAAGGTTAATCATCTCCTTTACAGGTGTCACTTGACCCCCTCGAGGATGGTATTCTACTTGACATCCCTCTCATGTACATGCATAGGTATTACCGGAGCTTCAGCGACGAGGAGGAGGAGTTCCAGCACGAGAGAATATCTACACCCTCCAAGAAAGGAGAAGGAGGAGGAAGAGGGACCCCAAGATGCGAAGCACTGGAGGCCTCTGACCACCCAGGGTGCTCGGTCCGGCGTCCCCCAAGGGTGCGGCCCCTCTGTCCACCCCGGGTGCCCAGGCTTTCACCACCGGGTGCCCGCACCCCGACCCCCCTAGTGCCCGCACCCCTGGGTTCCCACACGCTTACCCTTGGGTGCCCGGTCCCTTTCCAAGGAGCCGCCCCGGGTGCCCGGTCCCTTTACCCTGTGTGCCCGGACCCCTCCGGCTATGCCTGCGTGCACTTTGGGTCCAATGACCCATGTACCCCCATTTTGCCCCCAAAATTTGCCTAGTCTATAAATAGTAATCTCCTAGCTCAAAATTAGGGTTAGCAAAGTACATGATATGATCTTGAGAGCTTTGGTCCTATCTACCCTCTCCTGTGGAGATCATGACCTCCACTGGAGAAGATCCTTAGGTATTCAAGACCCCCATGAGGCACTACTGCAGGATGCGGCTAACACGACACTACGATCAGAGACCCTTCGATGAAACTGTGTGCGATGCATTAATCGCTAACGGTGATGTAAAAACCCGTCAAAAAGGTGCAAAACATTTGCGATGGCGGATACATCGAACAAGGTTCAGATTTTAGTTGCATGTGCGATGCTAGGCATACGGTTGTGTTCAATGAACTGTTTGCGATGAGGCAGAATAATAGGAAAAGGCAGCCAGATGAAGGCATGTGCCATATACGACATATAGTTTACTCGGATGAACTGTTTGTGATTAGGCAACACAAAAGGAATGGTCAGCCATATCATTGTGTGTGCGATATACGGCATACCGTTCACTTGGATGAACTGTTTCCTTTTAGCCAAGAGAACATAAACGGTTCAATTTAACAAGATGTGTGTGATACACGACAGACAGGTCTGTAATCAGAAATGTGTGCGAAGACTGATAATAATACAGACGATAGTTGCTAATAAGCCATGTGTGTTGTGGGCAAATGCTTGGTGGTATACAATTTTCACCGATTGATGAAATCATCACCGACGGGTTCCCTAGTATGGTCCATGTGCGATGTCATTGCACACAGAACACCAACATATGTACTTATAACTTATAAGGACTTGATTCCATGAACAGATTGAACATCCAATTACATATGTGGCTAGTACACACATGACCTTTGCACACACCAAAGTATGTTCCAAAATTCCTAGAAAACTCAAATAATGTATAAAAAGGCAAAACGAACCCTGAATAATTGCATATTTTTAGGACGATGCTCCTATAGTTGCATGTTGCCTCTGTAAAAATAAATCAATGCGGGAAGAGACAGCGTATGTCGTTTCGCACACATAGGTGACAAGTTCCCTCTCAGAACCATGAGCCTTTTTTACAGAAGCTTCAGTTTGTAAGAAGTTTGTACCATCACTTGTCCCAAATTGGACTATTTTTTTACTACATCATGTTGGTGCTATGTCATAACACCATGCCAAGTTTCATGATTTTGAGCCGAGTATTGGATTTACAGCAATTTTAAAACCAGGTTTCTCAATGTTTACTGTCGAGTCGGCACCACCCTGGATAGGCTTTTTCCTCGTGGGTTCCAAATGAAAAATCCAAATCTGTCACTACCATGCAACTTTTCTTATTAAGAATTACAACCCATTTGGTGTGCTAGGTAAAAATAAGTTTGTGGGTGCTGGTGGGCGCTAAGAACTTGTGGTACTGTAATAAGCGAAGATCTCAATGATCCCGCGAGAGTGATGTTCTTTCCCTATGTTGTGAATGCTTATAATATTTATGTCTTAATTAAAGAAATGGCAAGCCATTGGCCCAGTATGAAAGAAAATATGGGTCAAAGCCAAGTTGAAAAGGCAACAATATCTAACTCCAGCTTACAAATAGTACAAAAGCACAAGGATTAATTGCTCATCAGGTTTAGACAAAATCCAGATTGAACAGGAAAATGACATCTAACTCGACCAAAGTTTCCAGCAGTCACAATCAAATGGATCGGTCTGATCCATAAAATCAAGATCCCGGGCCAGAAATTCTACTGGTCCTTCACGAAAGAAAAGGACAGGCAGCCGCTGCTAAACCAAGATCTCCATCTCTTGACTGATGAAAATCTGTTGTAAATAGTAGCCGAGCACGATCAGAAGCCCTTAGGTCCACCTAAAACTTTTGTTTATGTTGTTCAACACTTGCAGCCGTAAGAAAATTCTTGTTGAAAACCTTAATCCGCATGGACAATAGTGCCCTCACATTCAACATGAAGAATGTGACAAAGCTAGTGTTTGCATTATTGGATGCATATCCTTCCAGCATTACTGTCTTCAAATGAATGTCATGAGATCTGTGAAAATCATGGTGCTTCATGAACCATCGATTGGTTATACTTTTTTCTCCATGTATTAGTGCCTAAATAGATCTAAAGATTGAAAACACTTAATGTCTAAAAAAGATTATGTTGAAAGAGTGATAGCTGAATGATTAATTATATACATTAGATATGGGCTTTCAATGTGCGTGAAATCATCACCTTTATATATAAGTTCTCCAGACATGGAAAGCATTGCAGCAAGCAAATAATCGTGTTTAGATCAAAACACCACATACAAATATGTTAGGTCTTGACATAATCCACCACCACTGATAGGATGGACAAGCTCTTCATTGAGCATATAACATAATATTAGTACCAAAAGTGTACTCCAAGATGATACTTAACTTATGCTTCCCTCTGGACGTGACATGTTGCGAACGTATCCTTTGATGACACCATTCATCCTTTCGAACGGCATCATGCTGTGCAGGAACGTCGGTCCGAGTTGGATGATATCCTCCACGATATGGACCAGCAGATGCACCATAACGTCGAAGAATGCGGGAGGGAAGTACATCTCAAGCTCGCATAGTATCACCACGATCTCTTCCTGCAGCCTTCTGAGTTGCCTCACGCCAACCGACTTCCGAGAGATGACGTCGAAAAAGTTGCATAGGCCAAATAGCGTTTCACGGACGTGCGCGTCCATGATCCCACGGATTGCAACTGGAAGTATCTGCGTCATCAGCACGTGACAGTCGTGAGACTTCATCCCGCTGAACTTCTGCTTCACTGAGTCTAGGTATCTGCTTATCTTCCCCGCGTAACCGTAAGGAAGTTTTACTCCTACGAGGCAGGTGAAAAACTGATCGATCTCCTCCTGACTTAGAGTGAAGCACGCGGGAGGGAAGCCATTTCCAGTCTTCTTGGCCTTTTTGCCTTTGCGACGACTTTCCATGTCATGCTTCGCCTCATCATCATCATCATCATCATTAGCGTGAAGCTCCTCCCTGATGCCCATTGATTTCAAGTCTGCCCTTGCTTTCGGCCCATCATTGGTCCTCTCTGGCATGTTGAGCAGGGTACCAAGCAGACTCTCGCACACGTTCTTCGTGATATGCATGACATCAAGGCTGTGAGGCACACGGTGGATCTTCCAGTACGGCAAGTCCCAGAAAACAGACCTCGTTTTCCATACCTTCAGTAGTGGCTCTGGCGCCTTTCGCTTCTTTCCCGACTCTGGCGCCTTTTGCTTCTTTCCCGGCAGTGGGCAATCTTTCCAATTTTTCAACAGCTCGTCTATTTCCTCGCCGCTCCTCGTACGCGGGCGTCTTCGGGGTTCGGTTTCACCATCGAACAGATCCTTGTGTTTCCTCCACGGGTCATCGTCGCGAAGCCACCTTCGATGTCCCATGAACACGGTTTTCGAAGACCCGGGATCTCTATCTAGCTGGCGATACGTTGTGTCATCCATGCACCTGACACATCCAGAAAATCCGTGGACCACCTGCCCCGCGAGATATCCGAAACCGAGATAGTCGTGCACCGTCGTGAGCAGTGCGGCTCTCATAGGGAAATATTCTTTCTCTGCGGCGTCCCACGTATTGGCTGGCGTTTTCCACAGTGTGTCTAGCTCCTCTTCCAGCAGTCCTAGATACAGATTGATGTCGTTCCCTGGTTGTTTCGGCCCTTCAATTAGCATACTCATGTGAATGTACTTCCTCTTCATGCACAACCAGGGGGGAAGGTTGTACATCCACACAAACACAGGCCAGGTGCTATGTGTGCTTCTGTGGCTGCCAAATGGATTGACTCCATCGGTGCTCGCGCCCAGCACGATGTTCCTTGGATTGTTCCCAAATTCTGGGTGTTCGAAGTTCAACGCTTGCCACTGGCTCCCATCCTTAGGGTGACTCAGCATCTTGTCTTTTTTATTTATCTCCGGATCATTTGCGTCATCTTCTCGCTTCTTCTCCTCCCTATCCGCGTGCCAACGCAGGAGCTTTGCTACCTTAGGGTCCGCAAAATACCGCTGCAGACGAGGAGTGATCGGAAAGTACCACACCACTTTTTGAGGAGCTTTCTTCCTCTTCTTGTATCGAGTGACGCCGCACATCGGACATATGGTAGACTCCGTGTGCTCGTCCCGATAAATGATGCAATTGTTCATGCACACATGGTATTTCACGTGCGGTAAATCCAGAGGACACACGATTTTCTTCGCCTCCTCGAAACTGGTCGGGCACTTGTTCCCCTTGGGAAGACGTTCGTGCCAGAATGACATGTTCTCGTCGAAGCATGCGTCGGTCATTTTGTGCTTTACCTTCATCTCCAAAGCCATGAGCGTTACTTTCAGGCTGGTATCCTCGGGCCTGCATCCTTCATACAATGGAGTAACCGCATCTATCTCCAGTTGATCCAGCTTGGCTTTCTCTCGGGCGGCAGCTCTTGCGTTATCCGTCTGCTTGAGAAGCAGCTCTTGAATATGAGGGTCCTGCACCCAGCCCATCGATGGTCCATCGTCGTCTGCTCCGCCGGCATCTTCATCTTCATGATCAAGCCCTTCGTCTGCTCCCGCATCTTCCTCATCATCATGTCCGGCATCTTCTACATGATGACTGTGTACAGCATCACCGTCGTGATCATGTCCTGGAGATTCTTCGTCTTCTCGCCCGCCCGAGCCGCGGTGGTTGTCTTGCTGCCCATCCTCATTTCTTGCCCGGCCCCCATGGACGACTTCATAGTCATCTTCATCACCTTGCCACCGATAGCCATCCATGAAACCACGCAAGAGCAGGTGGTCCCGCACCTGCCCGGAATCCGGGTCCGCAATAAGGCTCTTTAGCTTGCATCTTCGACACGGACATCTTATCTCCGTCTCGTTCTTTTCAAGCATCTCGGCCTTCGCGGAGCTCAAAAACCTATTCACGATGCCTTCGGTCATCGTGCGGACCATGGTCGCCTGCGGGGTAGAGCAAAACGATATTTTAGAATGAAGAAAAAATTTGGCATGACTTTCCCTAAAAATAGGACAAAAAAGAATGCATAGTGCCAAAATTCTCGCCGAAACGGAAATGAATCAACATTCCGGCAAAATATTGGCAACTATCGCATTTCAAATACCGGTACCTACAAACACAAACATATATGCAACACCACAAACATATGCAACACCACAAACATACATAGATCTAGCTAGGACATAAAAAGTGCATGTGCACGTTGTTGGAGGGAGAACAACATAAAGATAGCTTCCCCCTTACTTACCTATCAAAAAAAGGGGCTTTAACCACGTAATTTGGATGAATTTATGGTGCAAATGAGGTGAGGAGGAGGAGGCAGCCGAGACAAGCTTGGAGGAGGGAGGAGAGAATGAAGTGGGGAAAGTGAGTGGGTAGGTGTGGCTGTCCAAAATATCTAGCTCGTCCCAGGTTACTAATGGCGCACCACCACATAATGCGCCATTAGTAACCCTGGTTACTAATGGCGCACCTGCTGGTGGTGCGCCATTAGTAGTTTTGCAAAAAAAAACACTAATGGCGCACGAGGGAGCAGTGCGCCATTACTAGCTTAAACTAGTAATGGCGCACTGCCCCAGGTGCGCCATTAGTAGTTTTGCAAAAAAGTAAAAAATAAAAAAAAATATTGTAGTGCCGCACTATGTTGCTGGTGCGCCATTACTAGTTACAACTAGTAATGGCGCACTATGTCCTGGTGCGCCATTAGTATGTCTGGCAAAATAAAAAAAATTGTTACTAATGGCGCACCGTGTGTCTGGTGCGCCATTAGTGTATTTCACACTAATGGCGCACCAGCACATGGTGCGCCACTGCTACATAGCAATGGCGCACCACATGTCTAGTGCGCCATTAGTGGCCATTCCATCTATAGCCCTTTTCCTAGTAGTGAGTTGAACATATACAACGAGAGAGAGGTTAATTTGACCAACAAGGATGGTTCTTTTTTGGTTTGTGCTACGTATATGCACGGTAGGAGTATGTACATGTCAAAGAGGGGGCAACATGAATACTCTATATATATGCGTGTCATAACCTCGCTCCATGTGGGGACATTTCGGTTCCTGAGGTAGGTGCCACATCAGAGTTGTACATTATATTGGTATTCAAACATCACGCAATACCATGCAGGCGGTGGTTGCCCTATAGGAACACACTCGCGTGTGGCACTTCCATCCGTGGGCATGCGAGGTTGTCCTCCATCACTTTGACCCAACGAGAGAGATGTTAATTTCACCATCAAGGAATGATTCTTTTTTGGTTTGTTCTATATAGTAGAAGTACATATATACCATATGTCGAATGGGGGCGTTATAGCACATAGCACGCATCATGAACCTCGCGCTCTCTATGGGGACTTTTTGGTTTCCTATATATGTGGTGCCACATCTAAGTTGTGCATTGTGTAATCAAACATCACACAAACACCTCTTTGGGCCACATGCAGAAGGTGGTACATAGTCCTATATAGGATGATCACTCGAGTGTGACGTACGCTTCGCTTCTGTGCTTGGCCCGCGAGTTCATCGTCCATCACTTTGACCCAACGAGAGAGAGGTATGTTTGACGAACAAGGAGGATTAATTCTTTTAGGGCTGTGTTACTAGGTGTATAGTACGTGTCGAAGGGGGGGTGACCTCTCCATATATATGTTCTGGCACACTTGCAATCGCGATGGTTGTTGTCCTATGTATGGCACTCACTCATGCAGTTATTGGCGATGCTTCCATCTGTCGGCCGCTTGGTCCATCATTTTCAGTGACAGCGCGAGAGAGGTCAACTAATTTGACTTAGGAGGGGATTAATTTTTTATTTGTCTCATGATATAGATCATGATGTGAGATTACATATCTATAATAGCGCATGTGTACACATGAATCCATCCCGCTGGATCGAAGGGGGGGGGCGAGCACACGACACATCATGAACGACCTCTTGCTCTGTGTGGGGACCTCTGTGATTTCAATGCATGCACCACATCAATGTTATGCATTCGGTCGGGTATATTCAACACATATAAATGCATCACACACCTCCATAAATATGTTCGGGACACACGCATGCAATGGTTGTCTTTGGACACACTCTCACTCGCTTGGTTATGGGCGGCAAGCCTATATATATTCATGGGCCCGCACGGACGTCCATCATTTAAACTAGCGACGAGAAAGGTTACCAGGGTGGATTCTTCTTCTTTGCTTCGAGTTATTGTATAGTAGGTCGACCATTCCAAGCCTAATTAAGTTTGAGCGCATGCTACGCGTAGTGAACCCTCGCTTAGTGTGGAGATTTTACAGTTCCAAAGCATGGTGCCATATCAAATTTGCGCATTGGGTATTCAAACAACACACACACCACTTCCATATACATACTTGGGCCACATGCACAGAGTGGGTTTGTCTTCATACAGTACTACCTCGCGAGGTTATTGGCGACAAGCTAGCCCATGTTGCGGGGCCGTGTGGACGTCCATCACTTTGGCCAACAACGAGCGGGAGAGGTTGTATGACCAAGTTGGATTCTGCTTGGTCCGTGTTACAGTACGTCTTGGTGAGATGCCCTCCCCCGACGTGTGTGTTTATGGGGGGGGGGTACTTCGCACTACCTGCAACCTCCGTGGGGTCGGGAAAGTCCGTTTAATTTGTGAGGCACAAGTGCCACATGAATGTTGTGAATGGTAGTTAAATATCACATCACACCCTTTTCATACATATAGAAGGGCCACCCGCATGTGGTTCGTATGTGGTCTCACCCATCTCTTGCCACAAACACACATTTGTGGGTCGGCACATGGTCCACCTTTATCGGGAAGCGAAAGGGGAAGTTTGACCATATATATATGATGGACTCCTATAGGTTTTGTGTTATGGTAGGGTGAGATTTCAGACCTAGCTATTTGGGCGCATGCATTTGTAGCTAGGATTCCCTTACGGCCGACACGAAGTGGGGTTCGTAGGGGGTGGGTCAATAGCAATATTGTGCTTTTGTGCGACAGGTGCCACATCAAAGTTGTGCATTGGGTATTCGAACATCAAACCACCCTTTTCATATATATATTTGGTCCACATGCATGTGTGTTTGTGTTCTGACCCTCTCCCGCGTTATTCCTTTTGCCAAATTTAAAAAGAGCACATGAGAAGGATGTAGAAACCGTTTGTGATTGGGTACACAATAGACACGGTTCTGTCAGACAACCCATATGCCACGCCCGTGCCCTGCAGTCACTCACATCAGCACAGTAGATTGGGCTCCACGAGGCTTGCCTCCCGGTCTCGAAAATATCTACTGCCTCGTAATCTCGAAAATATCTACCGCCTGGAAGGTTTTAATGTTTGATAGAACACGATTAGTATGTGCGGACCGTGTGCG
Source organism: Triticum aestivum (assembly GCF_018294505.1). Taxonomy (NCBI): domain Eukaryota; kingdom Viridiplantae; phylum Streptophyta; class Magnoliopsida; order Poales; family Poaceae; genus Triticum; species Triticum aestivum. Next base: position 233,511,042 of record NC_057802.1, on the reverse strand, counting down.
ATGTCTATTACTCCCGCTTTGCTTCAATCCCTTGATTAAATTTTCAGTAGCCTCGGCATTTTACCCCCGCCTCTGCATCCCTCGCAATCTCAAAAATATCTGCTCGCCCTTGATTCAAATTTTCAGTAGCCCCGCCTTGTTACTCCCGCCTCTGCATCCCTCGCAATCTTAAAAATATCTGCTCACCCTTGATTCAAATTTTCAGTTGCCCCGACATTTTACTCTCGCCTCTCCATCCCTTGCAATCTCAAAAATATCTGCTCACCCTTCATCCAAATTTTCAGTAGCCCCACCTTGTTACTCCCGCGTAGTAAAATTTTCAATTGCCGCGGTATTTCCTCAAACACCACCTTGCGCCCCCCTCCAGACACACCACACACTCCCCAAAACCTCCGCTCACACAGACACACACCACCCCTCCCTCACTCGAAACCATTGGTAGGTCACCTCCATCGCTGCCGCTGCCGCTGCCGCCTCCATCCTCAACCTCTTCCTGTGTACCGGGGAACTCGAGGAGCCAATGGCCAAAAAGAGGTTTATCGCGGCGACTTCTCCCGACGCCGGCGAGGTGGCCGCCGAGGTGTCCCCGTCATCCTCGGCGGGCTCTTTATCGTTCCACCATCGTCGGTCGCCTGATCCACCCGCCGCCGTGCCCCGCCGGTTCGAGGACTTCCCCATCCTCCCTCGGGCCTGGCCATCGACGAGGTCCTACTTCGGGGTCCGGCAGTGGTGGTGGGGGACGTGGGTTGCCGATATTACGGATCGGGATACCCACACCCGCCGGTGGCTCGGTAGCTTCTACACGGCCGAGCTCGCGGCCATGGACTACGACTGCTAGCAGGTCCGCTACCACGGCGCGGCGACTAGGCTCAGTTTCCCCTTCGACACACGTCTGGTCGACCTCGTCCCGCTGGAGCCAGGGGTGGTGAGCTCGGCTATGGAGCGGGAGGACCGCGAGGCATGGGAGCGCCTCGAGGCCGAGGCCGTCGACGAGGCGTACATGCAACAGCTCCGATGGCAGCACCCGGAGCTCGTGGAGGCGGAGCGGGCGATCATTGCCGATGTGGAGGGTGGCGAGGTTATCATGCGAGGTTGAAGCTAGGCGGCGAGGACGGCGGCGCGGAGGGCGTTGAGGTGGACGGCGAGGACGAGGAGATCGACATCGACGAGTGGAGGAGTGTCTTGCCCAACGACCCTGACGACGGCACCGGCCCAGTCCCGGCTCACCGTACCTGATGAGGAAGGATTGGCTTGGCCTCCACTTCGACAAAAAGTAGTTTCGCTTAGTTTAAATTTATGTTTTATGTTCGGTTATGCAATACTATCTATGTATATGTTTGAATGCATGCTACTTTCGGTTGAACCTGCTTTGAACTTGATCAAATTGAAGTTTACAACTTTAATTTTAGGTGATCGACTAGAAACGGCCAAAAATTGCTAGAGTATATATATATATATCCACTAAGGGGTTTAGTCTGTTCACTTTTAAAGGATCAGCTAGAGATGGCATTATGCCTTGTTTATTTCAGTTCTTCACAATGTGATGCTCTATATGTGCAACTATTTGCCGTGCAGTTCAATTTCATCAATAATAGGTTCAACAATACCACTATGAATTACGATATTTGTTTGCTATTAAGGATGTTGCAGTTAACATGCCTTTTCGTTTTTAACAATAACTAGTGTACTTTAGACCTGCACAATACCAGTTTGAATGACTATCTGCTTGTTTTTAAATGTTATGCCTGATACAGTTAAAACACCTTTCCATTTCTTGTTTTGCTTAACTAGCATGCTTAAACCTGCACACTGAAGCTATCATTTGTAGATTATGTTGTCTACCATGGATATATTTGGTTGACGTTTAGCTTGTTGTAATTAACATGCCTTTATCTATACTCATGCAGGGCAATATTGAGAACAGTGATGTTCTCCATCGAGGTTAGTTTCATCGCATTGCTTATATGTACTCACTGTTCAGGATATCAGTAGCTCATACCATATAAACTAGGGGATGATAAGGGATAAATCGTCGAATCAGAAATTTCACTGAATATATCTGTAACCAATTTATTAGTAGCTTAACTAGGGCCATATTTAATATATCCGAGGCTACATAGCAACATACATTGTACTGAATGACTAAATATGCAATCCCAGGATACATAGCAACAAGGAAAAGTGTTACCTTAATGTTCTGATGATGTCTATATATACATGTAATAAAATCTTATATAATGGGATGGAGGGAGTGCTTTACTACATCATTTTGCAATTGTTGTTTAGCTTCTAACTTTAACTTGGTGCTTTTAGGTACATATGTCATTGCCAAAGATCCACACTTCGACCCGCAATGAGATATTCATGAACCAGCATCAAGTGAGGAAACTGATAAATATTGTTATTAAAATGGGTCAAAAGATGTCAATCGAACTATTTGTTTACACTTTATGCAAGACAATAGTGAACTGCAGGATGGTAAGTAAGAACTCTATAGCCTATTTTTACTACCCGTAATGAGTTGTGTTAGATGACAATGTCTGAATCTTTTTTTCCTTTGCAGTGGATCCAGAAGCGGTTTACTAAAGATTACCTCTCAAACTACATGATTGGTGGCCGACCATCACAAGTGGTTGGACTAGATTCGTGCGTGCCTTTTGCATCCAGGAGCGCACAATAGGGCCATTTCGCTTCACCTTGTTCAGCAACTAGAATGTCCGTCGCCTCTTTCTTTACCATCTGTATTAGTACAAGTATACAACGTTGGTTAATCATTCTTTATTTGGTGCTTATGTAATTCTTGAACATATGTACTTCTGAATCGAATAATGCATTGGTTGTTTGAACCTGATGGATATGACTAAAGCTATAGCCTACTTTCAATTTAAAATTGGCTACAATTTTAAATAGCAGCAACTATATTAGGGTGAAATTAGGGCGTGCAGGTCATTACGGTGCACACGGTCTATAAAGCACAGCTTGTGCGATATACATCATAATCCGACATGGCTCACAGAGATGAAACGTGTGTAACAACGCACACAGTTGCCATTTGCAAAGCGTGTGTGATGTCAGACAATATCACAGACGGTGCGGGAAAACTAAATGTGTGTGATTGTCTACCTATCGTACATAGTTTACAATAATGAACTGTTTGTGATGTGCCAAGCATCGTAAACGGAGAGACAGTTTGGTACGTGCCTAGAAAACTCATGTGCCTAGTTTTAGGTAAAACCACAAAACTCTGATTGTGATGGCAATGCGAGCACAAACGAGTAGCAAGGATGCAACGTTTGGGATATTTGAGATATCGGAAACGGTTATATAGGGACACATGGTTATATAGGGACAACTGTATGCAACAAGGCTCCCTATCCCCGGCGGTTTATGGGTCGTTTGGGAAGGACCCCCGTATCGCCCACAGTCACTTGGCGACAGTTCCAAATGCCGTCACGGAAAGGTGTTAAAAGCCATTCGTATAGCACCTCGTTATACAAGCGAGGAATGGACCTATCTAGATCATCAAGACCTCATCTCCTTTAGATTTGAGATGAACTTTACCATGTATCTTGTTTCTCTTTGATTTTTCTTGTACCTTGTGAATCTTGTGTGTTTGTTGGTCTAGTGGATGTGTTATTGGACTTGTTCTTGAGTGTTCCTCTTGTGATTTCCCCTCATCAAGAAATTCTCTTTGTGATTTAGCAACTTGTTCTAACTGAGTTTGAACCATAGAAGGATGTTTTCCAACACCTCTAACATCATTTGATATTCTAAATAACAAGTCACTCAAGCGAGCAATCATATCAGAATTGTATTTCAACAGTTTCATAACATTTGCATTAAAGTGATCTTGTTTTCTAATGTAGTTTTCAAAATCATAAAGGCATTGACTAGGATGCATATTGTGAGGATTTTCATTATCATTGAACTTCATTAAAGAATTTACCTCTACCACCTTAGGCAGTGGTGGTGTATTAAGCCCATGTATTTCTTCAATAGGAGGTAAATGTTGAACATCCTCGGCTTTAATACCTTTTTTCCTTCATAGATTTCTTTGCCTCTTGCATATCTTCAGGACTGAGACATAATATACCCCTCTTCTTCGGAGTGGGTTTAGCCAGTGGTTCAGGAAGAGTCCAATCATCATAATTTTTTTGTTATTCAGTAATTCTTCAGCTTGTCCAACAGTTCGTTCCTTGAAAACACAGCCAGCACACCTATCTAGGAAGTCCCTAGAAGCATCGGTTAGTCCATTATAGAAGATATCAAGTATTTAATTTTTCTAAATAGGATGATCAGGCAAAGCAATAAGTAACTGGCAAAGCCTCCCCCAAGCTTATGGGAGACTCTCTTCTTTAATTTGCACAAAGTTAAATATTTCCTGTAAGGAAGCTTGTTTCTTATGAGCAGTGAAATATTTTTCAAAGAAGTAATAAATCATATCCTGGGGACTACGCACACAATCAGGAGCAAGATTATTGTACCAAGCTTTAGCATCACCCTTTAATGAGAACGGAAATGATTTTAGAATATAGTAATAGCGAGTTTTCTCATCATGAGTGAAAAGGGTGGCTATGTCATTCAACTTAGTAAGATGTGCCACAACAGTTTCAGTTTCATGACCATGGAAAGGATCAGATTCAACCAAAGTAATTAACTCTGGGTCGACAGAGAATTCATAATCCTTATCATTAATAAAGATATGTGAGGTAGCAAACTTAGGATCATACTGCATTCTAGCTTTCAGATATTTTTCTCTATACTTGCATAATAATTTCTCTAGATCATCTCTATCCTTACAAGAAAGAATGTCCCCAGTTGTCTCTTCATTCATAACATAGCCTTCCGGTACCTTAGGTAATTCATATCTAGGAGGGCTAGTTCTAGTAGGTGTTTCAAGATTTTCAGTTTCAAGCTCATCATCAGTTTCAACAACATCATGTTGTCTTACACTAGCAATTTGTTCATCAAGAAAATCACCAAGTGGCACATCATTATTATTAAGGAAGGTACTAGCATCATCATAAGTATTATTCATAGCAGAAGTAGCATCATCAACAACTTGCGACATATCAGGATGGATAGCATGTGGTGGTGTTGCAAGTTAACAAAACTAACTCGATTACATGATGAATCTCATCCAACTACTCAACGACCAGCGAGCCTACGAAGGAATTACTCACTCCCGGTGGGGAGCATCATGGAATTGGCGATGGAGAAGGGTTGGTGATGACGAAGAACGAAGACCCCCCTCTCCGGAGCCCCAAACGGACTCCAGATCTGGCCTCCCGATCAATAATAGGAGGTGACGGTGGCTTCGTCTCGTGGATCATGATAATTCTTTCTCCCTGATTTTTTCTGGAAAAATAGGATTTTATAGCGTCGGTTTCAGGGTCTGCAGGGCGACCAGGTGGGGACAACCCACCTGGGCGCGCTAGGAGAGGGGCGCGCGCCCTCGTGGGTTGTGCCCACCCAGGGACCCCTCTCTGGTAGGTCATGGCTCCAGAAATTCTTATATATTAATATAAAAATTCCTCGCGAAGTTTCGTTCCATTCTGAGAACTTTTATTTCTGCACAAAAACAACACCATGGTAGTTCTGCTGAAAACAACGTCAATCTAGGGTTAGTTTCATTCAAATCATGCAAATTAGAGTCCAAAACAAGAGGAAAAGTGTTAGGAAAAGTATATACGTTGGACATGACATATCACAAGCATGAAAACAAGATATGAGTAATGTATCATCATTGTATTGGCAAGAAGTCCTATATAAATAGCAATGGAACATACTCTCCCAACACAAGAATCAACAATATCATGGGGCATGTATAGAACATGGCAATAGCAACAAGGATCTCCACCAAGCATGCAAATACACATAGTAGTATAGTGGCGACTCATGGGTAAATGCAAGCAAGGGTCACAATTGCATGGCAAAGGCACAGAAGCAAGTATAACATGCAAAGTGAACACGGTACAATGGGCATAAGGTAACAAGTGATATATAGCCCATGGCCATGTGAGAGTCAAGTAAAAGAGATGTGCGTAGTCCTTGCGCAAAGGGAATGGTGGTAAGGATAATCCACGAGATCCCAAATCATCATTGCTCTCAGGAGCTCGTTTCGTGAACTCATGGTATTGAGCGTTGACAAGTTTGCATAAGTACCTATAGAAAACAAAGGCAAAGGAAAAATTGTGTGTGCGTGATGGATGTACACATAATCCATTATGATGCATACGTGCATGTGTTGGTTAGCACAATATATCCAATGCTCAAATAAATGAGATGCGTGATATAGAAACCTGTCATTCATCATAATAGGTTTTTTGTTGTGTATAGCATAATGGAGACTCAAATTTTGGAATGCATCAAGTGTAACACCTAGAGCATCGTTATGAATGGTATGCATATGGTGCACAGAAGGGATGGAATCGTGCGATACACAATTATTTTGATGGCATGGCATATGAGATGAATTGCTCAAATTTTGCAAAGGTAGCATAGCAATATCATCACAAGAGAAGCAAAATCCAATAACCATAATCTCGTCATCTATGCCATAAGTGCAAATGGGATTGATTTTAATTTGATATGCACAATTACTATATTCAGATTGTAATGATGCAATATGGGAGATCTCACACATAGCATATGACAAGTTTAATGGATTGTAAAACATGATGTGACCGATAGAATTTTCACATGACATCCTATGGAGCATATCATCACAACAAGGCAATTCAACATGCTCATCATCATATTCATCATAAATGGGTGGCATATCGAAACAAGACATAGTATGCGATGAATCCATAAGGTGATCAACTTCATGCAAGCAATCATTTCCAAGATAGTCCACTAGTGGGACAAGTGAAGGACCATCACCTATATTACCTTTACAGCTCCGCTCATGTGTTGTAGGTGAGGTAGCAAAAATTGACGCTTGGTCAATAGCTTCATCAACTTGATGGTACCATGTGGGGGGTTGCAATATCATCCATCATGGCCATCAGTTTGCCCATTGGAGGTATGGACTCGTCGAGGATTGGTGCTTCGTATTGTAGGAGATCTATAACCAAAGAAGAAAACACACTAGGAGTAGTGGTTAAGTCTTTAGAAATCATAGTGGCCTCACATGCCGTCTCAACTACCTCACTCACTAAGTATTGTGGCTCACTCACTCCCGGTAGAATGTTCTCACTCGTATGGTTGGTGGAGTCACTGAAAAATCTCTCAACCTCACATAGGATGTGTTGCATGCTCTCATGTATGGGGCTTGTGGCGAACACACTCGTCCTCTCATAGGGAATGCACTCAATGTCACATATGGTTGAGTCACTCATATCACTCATGGTGGGGTGGCTCTCCTCACATGGCAAATGGGGCATCCCAACATATATAGGTGTCGGAGAGATGTAGGTGCAAATGTATCCATGCTCAACTCTTATCGTCTCCTTGGTTGAAGGGATATTTCCTTTGATAGAGGCAAAGGTGTCCCGTCTTTCGATAAGATGGTGGTTATCATTTTTGAAGGAGTAGACTTTGGCTATCCGATTACGAACATGCGAGGACGTCGCGCCTTAGCAAACGATAAACCAAATCCAAGAGGTTATTGACCACGCAGGAGCACGATCAACCTGACCACGAGGGTCTGTTTCCTGCATGCAAACAAAGAACAAGCAAGAAACTGAAATTGCAATCTGGATATTGTGAATATAAGAGGAAAGCTTTATTAATGAAGGTGGGGTTCTATGGCAAACTTTTAATCTAAACAAAACCCAAAGTCTAAACGACGCCCTAAGGGATGTATATATGGAGGAAGAGGGGGGATTTCGTGACCCCTTGGAGGAGGGGTACGAACCAACCCTAGCTTTTGTTTCCCCACACATACGGACTCTAAATGTCGGTGTTTTGGTGCGACATATGCCAACGGGTGGCTTATCATGGTGGGGGATAGTAAGACGTCGCCAGTGCCAGGAAGCGGGATGAGGCGTAGACACGTACGCCGGCGAACTTTACCCAGGTTCGGGGCTCTCCTAGGAGATAACACGCCTAGTCCTGCTCTGTGGGGTCTCCGCATGATCACTATCTCAACAAGTAGCTACAAGTTGCTCCTTGAGCTATTTGCTAGAGGAGGAAGAAGGGCAAGGCTAGCTCTCTCCTCTCTCTATGTATGTGGTGGTGTAGTCTAAGGGTCTAAACCCTTTGCATGGGTGCCCTGGGGGGTTTATATAGGCCTACCGCCCAGGGGAACAATGGTAATATGGCCGGGTGTAGGCCCTGGCCGTCAGTGTCTCTTGTGGCCAGCTTCTCCGCTGGCCGCTGGAGCCCGCCGACTGGTGGGCCCCGCCGACTGTCCTATACTTGGCCGACCGGCCGCGCCCGCCGCTTGCGGGTCTAGTCGACGGCTCATCATTGTAGCCGTGCCTCTAATGACGCTTGCTTTGTCAGGGAGGGCATGGCTACAGTCCCGCCGCCTGGCGGGTGATCACTGTAGCCATTCCCCATCTCTTCTGGTTAATGGCGCACAGACCCCCAGGCAGGGGGAGGGCCGCCCTCTGGGTGCCGGCTTCTCCCCAAGCCGACTGGTCCATGCTCGCAGCCTTCTAGCTTCTCTCTGACAGGTAAGGCCCTCCGCCTATGGGCCGTACCGGCAGTCCGTCATGGGGGCATGGCCCCTCTGACTTGAGTGATGTCACCGGCGGAGAGGCTACAGTGTCGCGATGTAGCGACCAGACCTCAAATAGTCTGTGCTGCTGTGCACCAGTGTCATCCCTGGATCAGTAATGCTGACACGCACAGTACAAATGGAGGATTTATAACAGAGTAGCAATCACACACCTATTACAACGAGTATGTCAAAAGAGAATAAGTATGATAAATATGGCTTAAGGCCATCTAAATACGATAACAGCGGAAGACTTGGAAGATAAGTGAGTCCATCAACTCCAACGACATCACTGAGTATAAGACCACGACCTAAGGCACCTTACTCGTCGTCTGAAAAGGCTGCAACATGAATCGTTGCAGCCCGAAAACGGGTCAGCACATGGAATATGCTGGCAAAATAACACATAGAGAGTAATGAACAGAATGATGCTATCACTACATGCATATTTGGCTGGTAGAAGGCTCTATGGTTACTGTTTTGCAAAAAGCCAATTTTTCCCTACTGCAAAGGAATACATTTTATTTAACTATCATGGTGGTTGTTAAACATTGAGAATGGTTGACAACATTCTCAATCCCAATTAAGTATCATCATTAACCCAACAAAATTAATTAAAGTAACATGATGAGATTCACATGATAATCCAAGTACTAGATACTCAAGATGTCCATAACCGGGGACACGGCTAACCATGATTAGATTGTACACTCTGCAGAGGTTTGTGCACTTTTCCCCACAAGACTCGATCGCCTCCGCTTGATTCTCGCACTACATGATGTTTGAGAAACGGATGACCGAGACACAGTCTTTCAGAAGCGTTAGCACCTTACGATGGGTAGACTGGTACACCTACATCCCCTACATCTGCTAGTCTACCACTGTAAGAGTTCACATAACTTAATCAACTATACTAGAGCCAATAATAGCTTGTGGCTGCACACGGAAGTTTCTAGCATGAATAATCTCATGATCCCTTTGAACCTGAGTGGCGGTCCAAAAGAAACAGGCAATCCTGGAATACCCAGGTACCTCAATCCACCCAGATGTGAGTTTTAGTTGCCACCTTAAGTTTAACCATATATTAACAATCTCACATCTGCCATGGATACACTCAAACCCAATCCACGTCTACTAGCATAGCATAGCAATATAAGCAAACGTAGAAGTAACTCCCAAGGGTTTGATAATAAAACAGGTAATAGGTACTACCTCAACTACTTCCCAATACCCACAATTTAATTAGATCCTAATCATGCAATGTTTGAGGATTTGTCTAATGCAATAAAGCTGGGTAGTAAAAGAGGTATGATCAAAGTGTTACTTGCCTTGCTGATGATCCGTGAAACCTAGAGATTCGAAGTAGCAAGCGGCGCACTCCGGGTACTCTATCGCAAACAAAAAAGCATACAATAAGCACTCATCTAATGCACTGGTAAAACTCAAATAAAGATCTAACCATAAAGTTCAACTTAAGAACTCCGGTTTGAAAAAAGAATCGAATCAAATGAAGCAACGAAAGTCAAACGGCGAAAGAAACAAGCTTCGTTTACTAACCTGGATCTAAGTCAAATTTTATAGTAGCAAAAACTTGTTTGAATAGGTTAAACAGAAAGAGAATTTCGAGACGAAACTCTAGGCGCTTGAATCGCCTGATTCCGATAAACGAGCGAAAAGATAAACCAGTACGAAAATCTGATCAGAAATCGCGATCTGGAATAATCGCGGAAAAACCAACGAAAAAGAAAACTGACGAACAGTTAAACGAACGGACGTTCGTTAACAGCGACTAACCGACGAACACGTTCGTTAAAACGAACAGATCGGTGAACGTTCACTAATTAATTAAACCAAAAAAATAAACCGATCTAAAAAAATAAACCTAGGGTTTCGAAAAAAATAAAAAAATAAACCGAGCAGTTTTAAGAAAACCGGGCGGTTCGAACGGCTCGGCTACCTCGTCGGGACGGGCTCCGGCGGGGTCGGACGGGGCTCC